>NW_014333312.1:614521-639747 GCF_000341935.2 Cephus cinctus
TTAAAAAAAAAAAAAAAAAAAAAAAAAAAAATGGTAAAAACAATCAAATATAGGAAATGGAGTAATTTGTGAAATTCCTCGAGAAAGCACGTGACTGTTATTTTTTTTTCTCAAGGTTTACTCCATCGTCACGATCTTATCTCCACAATAGCGTCCGTATCAGGCACTACCCGCTTCCTCTGATCTTCTCAAAAACTTCCCATCTTTTTCGTGGGTGGCACCCCTCTCACGGAGGGGGCGCTGTTATATCAAAGGAAAACCAGATGATATATGGAGACAATATGGTCCCATATTTCTGTCGGTGTCGGCCGAGGATTAAGCTTATACTCTTTCGCGACCGAATATCTTCGGCAGTTGTCACGTAGAGACGCGTAGAGACACGTAGCGCGCGGGTGTAGTGCACGGGATCGAGGGGAGAAAGAAGCGGCGTCGGGACGCCCCCATAGACGCTGCCGGGAGCAGCGCCGTTAAGAAAGAGACGCGAGTGATAAATAATGGTTCTGATCCGTTGTTTCGAAGAGAGAGGAGCACTGCTGCGGAATACATATATGTCTCTTCTTCCATAGACGTGTATATCTATATAGAACGTATACCCATATCTATACTATATCTATAGATAAAGTCTGCGACAAAGACTTATGGCATTGTCCTTCCGTCTGTTCTGTTCTTTTCGAGACAGCCGATACAAAGGAGAGACGAGCGAGAGCCCTTTGTACCTCGGTCCGCGTGTGTCTACCCCGTCTCTCCTGTTCCCATTCACCCCCTCCCTGGCCCCACTCTCCCTCGTTTTCCCCCCTCCGTTTCACCTTTTTTTTTATTCTCCTACTTCCTCTCACACGCTCGGCACGACGCGCCCATTAGCGGCAGGGTAAAAGCTATTGGAAGTTCTCGCGAATCTTTTGAGGATTGCTCACGATTTTCAAGGAATTGCCGAACAACCCCTTATGGGCCACTTCGACGTTCTGCCGTATGTACGTAATGTTGGAGAGAGGAATGCGAGTGACGCTGTCGATTAGCAAAGGATAAATTTAAGAATCAGGATTGGTAGAATGGACGATTGCTGGGTCGGCTGGTAACGCTGGAAGGCATTGCATGCACGGCATTGACGAATACAATGCGACGTGATTGTACCAATCATGCGATATTATAATCAATAATACTCGCTATTAAAGTCCAACTATGCTCAACCGCTACCGCTACTAATACAGACGATGCACCGCAACGCCATTAACGAGTCAGTGGAGTTCAACCCATCTTGGAGAGTTCGTTTCTTGTTTTTTACTTATATTTCATTTTTAACAGGAAAATAATTTTTTTCTAATAATTAATGTCAATCAGTAAGAATCAATGAAAAATTTATTATGCACGTAGTACTATGTATTCGTTCAAGGTTTAGTTCGTTCGAATGTCATGTATTGTGACATGCGTTGACGAAGGGGTTGATGCTATCCCCTTTGCTTGAGAACCACTGGGTAAGAGTAAGTAAATACAAACAGGCAGTGCCAGTCGGTGCTCGGGGCAACGCGGAGAGACGCTGAAACGTCTGCACTGTCTTCGCGTATCTGTAAGGGGATCGTAAAGTCACTGAAATCGGCCTGACTCGTACGATCATTTGATGGCGAGAGCGAATTTTATTTTTAGCCAATTATATTATACCATATAGCGAATATTTTGCTTGTGGATTCGCACGAAAATGAATTTCGTCAATCTACGTCATTCCTAATGTAAATTTGAGTTGCTCTTTGTCTCTTTTCAATGGACTCTACTACGTGGTACCGGAACAAGAGGAAAAAAAATAAAATTGGGGATAAGTCTTCAAGGAGTAAGAGAACAGAATTGCACGATACCTATGGTGGTGGTTACTCACCCTCTTTAACATTGAAAGTATATTTCGGTGGGGGGAGGGGCAGGGGGATGCTTCCTGAAACGTCGTCATTAAGTGCCAATCACTGCCATTCAGACACGGGAGAAAGTCGTGGAGGAAAACTGTCCAAGACGAGAAATACAGAGATTGATTTTGATTGCGTAGGGAAAATTCTAATTATTCGATTAAAGAAAAGAAGTCTTGATAGATTGAAAAATTTGTTTTCGTCAAATCGTAATCTGTTACGTCTCAAATGGAAACGAATGAAATGTTATTCTTGATTTCATATTTTTTATATTTAATTACGTTATACTAATTCAGAGTCTAGGACGTCGAGACGCCTCCCGGTTGGTTTCTGGACAAGACACGAAAAGCTCACTCGCTAATGGTTTCCACGTTTATTCAGATCAGAAGTTTTTAACAAATAACATAATTACGGTTCCGCGCTGCACGGCGTGGGCTCTGTTCGGGTATTTAGTTACTACTTTTTTATAATTAATACCTCGGGTGGTAAATTAAGTTGGAAAAGGGAAAAGTATTTTATAAAATAAATACAAGTGCGCTACCGACGCCTCGGTGTAACCTTCTCCGTCGGCGACGCTATACCGACGTCGACGTCGACGTCGCCGCCGCTGGGAGGTACCCGGCATGAGATTCTTCAACTTTTCTCAGGACTCTGGAAATGAGTTGGTCAATTATAATGGAAGGTTACGTCCCCCTAACTGCCACCCCCACCACCGCCCGTAATTACCTGAAAAGAGTATTAAGTCTGTCACAGTATTAATCTGAAGTATCATTGAGAACCCTTGCTACGTGTAAAAAATAATTAGTTACCCTTAAACGATTAGCAATATATTTTTCCACTCGACCTCATCAAATTAATCGCAATAATTCCACGTCTCATTGCCCATCGTTATTATCTCCATAAACGAACCCAAGCATCAATCCATCCCACACTCATAATAACGACTATCCAATAACTATTAAACTCCTCTATTCTCGCAGTTCGATCAGTATGATAACAATCATAGAGAATCCAATCAGAAAGCCAATCAGCATTATTCTTCATTTCTGGGTTATAGAGGAATGAATAGAGAAAGGTCATTAATAGAAAATCGTCTGTTGGTCCGTTAGAAGTAAAGTAAAATATCAGGGAAGGGTAAAAAAGAAGAAAAAGAAAAAAGAAAAAGAGAAAGTAGAAAGGATGCAGTTTACTCCAGAGGAGAATCTTCCGCGTGCCCGTTAAGGTACTGTACGTAAGGTTTGACGGTGCCCGTCGTCTGGAGGTACCTAGGAGATAGACTTCCTCGCCGACCACTTGGCGAATAAAGTACAACAATACGAATCGTGGATTGTGTTTGAGGCCTCGCCGTGGCAGGAGCCTATTTACTCGGATAACGATGCTCCGGTTGACGGCGGAATCGGCTCCCGGCACAGCGCAGTCCCGGTTCCCATTGTTCCACCATAAAAATGTCAGTTCGCGAATCTATAGTTAGTCGCACAAAGAACGCAATGAAAGATGTATGGAAATAGCCAGATAGGCAGCAGTCGCTTTTTTCTCCACTTCTGACTGCCTAGTTCCTCTTCTCGTCCCGCAGCCAACCCCTCGCCCACCCGCCCCTATCGCGGTCGGCTAACCACTCGAATGCACTTGTGCACATTCAGCCGCGGTAATGACGCATTGTTGAGAATTATCAGTCCCGAGTTGGGCACCGGCTAATTATCAACCAGCGCGCGAGCCATCCCCCGAATGAACAGCGGAGCCACCCCCACCCGCGCCCGCCCTCCTCATCAGCACAGCCACCCCTTCTTGGCATTCGGCTTAAGATACTTCGAGACTTCAGAATTCTCATCTTAGCCAAAAGATCGAGTTTATTTTTCATTAAAGGTCCAGGTAACTTTTTTTTTCTTAGATGGAAAAGGGATGCAGTTCTTATCTTTATCTCCTTGAATTGATCTCTGGAATAAAGAATGGATCGAAAGTGATTGGGATAATATAGCAGATGACAAGTAGAGTAAATTCTTAGGATTCGTCTAGACGGACCGTGACGTCAGTGACGGTACGTATGACGAGGTGATGACGGCGTCGCGACGTCATGATTATTGGAGGGTAGGTACACGGGTAAATAGACAACATGTGAATGGATAAACATAGAAGGAAGTGTAAATAGATTATTATCACTGCACGAGCATCCGTACAGTTAGATTCGGTAAGACTGAATTTCTATGACTCCTTTACTATCTGCTTACGAAAAGACGAGGTTATATGCCTTGATGACGTCATATCCTTCAGTAATGTCTCTCAATACTCCGCGGAATGACGCCTAGAGAGTATGTACATATATAAATAAATTTTGAAAAAAATTCAAAATCGATTCCCAAAATGTTATTTCTCATCAGTTTGAGCCAAAATGAACAGTACGGCGTCCCGATGTCGTCTTTCGTTAGACTGATAAGGAGGATTTGTGCCGCGGGGGTTGAAAACAGAAAATCACGAAAGACGCAAAGTGAAAGAGTAAAGTAGAAATGGCTGCGGCGTTTGATTCGAGCTTTAATTTAACTTCATTGGGAGCTTGTCAATAGCAATATCTTTAATTGCCCGTCGAGGACAGCGCGATGCTCCATTTCGGTTCTCAATGCTAAGTTTTATTTAAATTCCTTAGGAAGCCGGTCCGTCGTCAGGGAGGGTGGAGGAGAAGGGGTGGCTATCGACATTACGACTACTAAACTCACCCTCGACCTGCCTGATTACACCGGGCTCTCCAGGATGTAGAGACACGGAGGGAGGGAGGCCTCGTGACGCGTAATTTCGAAAAAAGTTTATAATAAGGGTAAGAGAGAATTTATTTATTTTTCATAAAAACGATTTAATTGACCGATCGGTGCTTTTGAAAGTATTCCACTTTCCCGCCACGATCTATAACCCTGTACTTTTTTTCTCCATGGTACTCGGGAAAGGGTTGGGCGATCAGCCGGATCTCACTTCTTTATCTTAATTATTCAGAAAAGTTAATTAGTTTTTTCTCCTACCGCTTGGTCCAAGTCTCTTTGAATGTTCTCGCGTCTGACGTGACTCTATGTTAAAACAAAAATCTGGGAATAAAAATAACATCCAATCAGAGCTTCGAGCAATGCGGGGCTGTGAGCGATTCGTGTTTTCTTTTGTGCTTTTTTAATTATTCCCAAGAAGAGTGAAAGGGGACGACGGAAAGGAGTCGAAAAAGAGAGGCTTAAAGAGCTCGTTAATCGTGATGAAAATTTTTTAAATAAACTTCATAAAACTAAATCACCTAAAAATCATCCGAGCAGACATGTAAAGCGCCATTACTGTACGTGGAAATATAAATAAATCTATTAAATTGCAAAAAAAAAGGGCACGCGTTTAGCACTGAAAGAAATCGTAATTAAACAGCGACAATGGTAAAGTCCTGTATCGCCTAGCGGCTGGCTGACATCACACGGCGCCTCGGCAAAGAACGCGCCGTCGAGCGTCGCGACGCTCATTCGCACGCTCGCGTCGCCTATCCGCCGTCGGTTTTAAAGTAATGAAAAATTAATAGCTATGGATGTGGGTATAATGAGAGTGCTGCCAGGCATTCGTGCGGCCCGTAAACAAGACCTACCTGCTGCTCTCCATCTACTGGCGTAAATAGGTACCAAGTGAGAGTAGGAAAGTCAAACGAAGTACGAGAGAGAGAAAGACAGAGAGACAGAAAGTTCGAGAGTATAATAGAGAGAGCACGAGAGATCACAGAATCTCGAAAGAGTCTCCTCTACGTGTCTCTACGTGCCGATGTCGCTATATTACATCGTGGCGAGGGGGATGACGAAGGGGCGGCTGGATGGTCCACGAGCGCCTTTTCACGACAGCGACAAAGGGCGTTTTTAGAATATTGATATCGAAACTGCGAGCCACCAGCTTTGAACGAGAAACACAGAAAACCATCCGTAGGACTCCCATTCTATTTTACGAAGCCTACCCCCCCGCCTATGTACCTTCACCGACCCATCCATCTATCCGCTCCTTCATCCCTTTCAGACGATACAGTGGATAGTGGATATTCTCGTTCTTTGAGTAGAATGCGCGAGGTACCGACGTGGGTCAGACGGTCAGTGCCCATAGCGTGAACTTACTACGGTTAGACGGCTGGGAATATCTCTACTGGCCTGCCTCGTTATCAGGATACTATCAGTTTTGATTCCTTTTTTTTCATGACGCTCGTACTCTTTTATCAGAGATCGCATTCGTTTAATGTCCTTCGAATCGTCTCGGATTTTATCCCATTGAATTTTATCATATATCCCATAGGCTGACCGTTGCGAAATCTTATTTCACATTGATAACAAGAGTCGTCGGGCGCGAGAACTAATGCGCGAGATGAACGGTGAACCGTTTGTGAAGGAGACAGTCGGATTTCTCCATTACTTAAAGCAAATCAATATTTTCAATATCGTTAAATGGAGGCATTCTTTATTTTTGTTTTCTGGGGAGCGTTATAGGTTCTTGGCTTTTCTTGGTTACGAGATGCCACTGTCTCCCTTCTATTATTCCTTATTCCTCCGTCTGTCTCTCTCTCTCTCCCTCTGCTTTTCGTTTCTTAGCCTTTCCTGTTTTTCTCAGCTCGCCGCAAATAGGCGGCCGTGCATATCATTGCTCGACAGGGGAAGTCAGAAGAAGCAAATTTCGAATATAAGGACTGACAATAAAAGATGTCAGTGCTGCGGGTACATACCCCAACAGAAATTCTCCTAACGGCAAAGTCACCCTTATTCCTTCCATCCTATCGTGTCCCGTGTCTCCAGCAATTTGGTAAATGGCTCCTGCCAATATATCGAAGTGGAGTGTGAGGGGGCTAGAGGGGTAAAGTACGGGTAGGAGAAATTTTAAAAAATGTCCGTTTTCTGTATTTCGACTCTGCGTAGCTTTACCTGCAAGGAAAATAAGATTCCGTTAACATTCTCGTTAGAGGATGGGGGCTGACGGTAGGTAAGAAAGAAAAAAAGAAGCACCACGTTTTTTCCTGAGAGAGAACGGAAAATCGTCCCGTTCAGATTCAAAGGGGAGAGAGAAAAATTAAGGGCAATGACAAATTCACGTCGTGTAGATAATTGAAATAAATAAAGGAGTAATAGAGGGAGGTCGAGAATAAGAAAGAAGCAGAGACAGAGAGAGAAAGAGAGGGAACAGAGAAGAATTTTCGTGGAATGGGGTAGCAAACCCCTTGACATCTGTAATTAAATGAAAACAAAAAGAAAATAATCATACGCTCTCTGGGTGATCCAAGGCAGCGGAATGAAAGAATCAGATAGGGGGCAGACAATGCCCTCTTGCCTGCTGAGAATGAAATGTCACCGGCTGGACCGCCAAGAGTCCATTTCATTTGGATCGCCATTTCCGGGCGTCTTTATTTTCCGTGGAAAATGAATGAACAACAAAAAAACAAAGCCAAACAAAGAGAGGACGTAAACGGGACCACGTGGGGTTGTCATGCTAATCTCGTATATCGAGATATCGAATGGGGTTGCATGAAAATATTCTCAATACCTGACGTCATCCCTCTGTCAAACTTCCATTGGCAAAAATAGGGCTGATGCTCCCAGTGATATATGACTTTTGAAATGCTTCGTTTCGATCCCACCTATCGTCCCTTTCACTCTTTCGGTCCAGCCTACAGCCCTCCCCGGATACGCAAACCCATATCCAAACCCAGCGGCAACCCTATTAGAGGGATGGTGTGTCCCGGTACCATCGGAAAGCGATGGCAAAGACATCACAAAGCGATCTGCAGGCATCGGGCGACGTGAGCAATATGCCATCAAATGCCCGTAACCATCAATATCCTTCGTACCTCCGCTAGAGAAGCAACACTTTCATCCCTTACCACCCGGGAGCACATCATCCCTCCTTAGCCAGGAAAAGCACTGAAATGTTTTACATTGCAAAATCAATGCTGACATCGGCATCCCTCAACTTTCTGTTATACATATATCCTAGTAATATATATATATATATATATATATATATATATATATAGATAAGGTATACTCGCACTCACGTACTCACCACCTATCCTCTCTACCTCTCTGAGTACACCACCCTCCGGGTCCCTCCTCTTTTCTACCTTTAGGTAACATCCCCCCTTCTCAACTTTCGCTACAGAGTGGATAAGGTATACTCGCACTCACGTACTCACCACCTATCCTCTCTACCTCTCTGAGTACACCACCCTCCGGGTCCCTCCTCTTTTCTACCTTTAGGTAACATCCCCCCTTCTCAACTTTCGCTTCCGCTAAATCACACAATTATCGAAAAGGCGTTTTCGTATATCCGAACGACCGTGGCAGACTGAACGCCGCGAATTGCGATAAAAGACCGTTTGCCAAATGTGCCGCATCCATTGTGCGATTTTTCTCGCAGACGCTTTACAACGACTGAGAGCCTTTTGAAGTTTATCGACGACTCGAGGTCGGTGACGTCGGGACGCCAGAGCACTCTCCTCTTGGTACGTAAACGATAATGATGTTTCAGCTGAATTCTGCCGGATTTCCAATGAGATCTGAGAGAGAGAGAGAGAGGAGAAACGCCAGTGGAAAGCGATACGTATGATTGTCACGAAAAAGGAAGAGCGTGGAATTGCGGTTTGAAATTCCGGAGAGTGGATTTCGAGAAAAGGGATGACGGGAGTGAAAAAAAAAAAGAAGAAAAAGAAAACAAAAGGGGTAGGATATCGCATTGTATTTTATGCACCATCCAATCTCGCGGGGCGCTTCGGTCCAATCATAAAAGGCAATCGGGTCTTTTTAAATACTCAGTGGTGGGTGCTGCTAAGAGAGCCAATAAAAACTCACTCCCCGGATTGGGTAATAAAGCTCCAATCAACGGCTTAATTATTCGATTACTGCTCTGCGATACTGTGAGAGTGACTGAGGGAAAAATACAGGATAAAGTGAGTAGGCGAAATGAAGCGGTGGGTGGAGAAGGGGGTGGGCGGAGAGGGGAGGGGGCGCAGACGAAGACCCTTTGAGCGGGTACGGCTTAAGGAATCGAAGATAATTAGAAATAAATAGTAAGGGAATTCCTGTTGGCTTTTCACTATAGGTATACAGTGTGATCCTATTGTTTTAATTAAAAGGGAAAAGGACTCCGTCGGTCTCTCTCTTTCTCCCGTGTAGACTCCCTTTTCAAGGAATCAGGGAATTCCAGAGATTTCTTATACGCCCTCCTCTGATAGGATTGAGAGCGTCTTCGAGCGTTAACTGGAAACAACAACGGGAAACGGTCCAGGCCTCAGTCACGCCTCGATTCAGAAATTCAGATAAAGACGTTACTTCCTATTTATCAGTTTTACGTTCCGTTCCTTCTTACGGCTGATAGTTTTAATTCTTATAAGCCGAGCATTGTTCAGGAAAATAGGGACGTGCTTTAACGGAGCTAACGGGCTAGAGAATTACGAGAGAAATGGGAAAGAGGAACTTTTTTTTTTATTATGGATCACCAGCCGATCGGACCCAGTCTCTTGGATAATTTCGACATGCGTTAATATATTCGACGATCTTTACAACCGCATTCGGGGACATATTGGCGGCTTTAATACTGCATAAAATTTCATAGCCACGTAGTCTCCCTATGACATCTATAGGGTGTACGTATAGTACCTATATCGGTGACGCTTATTGAAATACATATTTCATGCTTTTGACAATCAGCCATTTGACTTTAATGCTCCTCGTACGCTTTGGCACGATACTATTTTATACAGAGATGTATTATTAGGTAGGGCAACACGGCAGGAGGGTGTGGGTATTGAATTTCGAAAAAAAAAAAGTACCCTTTGACTGTTCCCATTTTTTCGACTTTTTCTCCGCGCTCTAACCAGAGCGAGTGAATGTCGTCCTTTTTTTTTCTTTTTTTTTCATTCTTTCGCAAACAGCAGCGAAATAGGCGAGAGTCATGAATTCGCGTTACGCGGGGACAGACTTCTCTCTCAAGATGGCTTCCGTCGCGAAACTTTATTAGATATTTTCTTCAATAGGATAGAAATGCAAATAACAGTTGTCAAGTAACTTCCTTGCAGAGAGGCGAAGGCGCTGTCGGAGTACCAATATTGAGCCGCGGTAAAAGTCCACCCCCCAAGCACCTTCAGCGGCTGGCTGAAAGCCGTGCGCGCAAGTTCCTTCCCCCCCGCAGAGCAACCCCCTCGTCCTCCAACACTACCGTCTCGTCAGTGAATATTGTACGATATTGCATTTCAGTATTTCCTCGTGAGTCGTCTACGCCGAGAAACATTAACCCTCTGGTTAGTAAAAGGCTAAATTTTTTAGAGGAGTCACAAAACTCTGTCTTCCTCATCATTCTCCCCTCTTATAATGCTCATCTTCACCGCGTAGCTGCGTTTCCTATGATTCTTATTGACGTTCCAGCTCGATCGCTTTCGTTCTGATCTTATTCAGCACGTGTGACTCACGTATCACAGAAACTGGATTAATGGACAAGTCGGCGCCTTCGTAATATCAAGTTATTAATACAACCCACTTCGTCAGTGAAGTGGCACTGGTACCACGTCCAAGCAGCGAACGAGCGGCAACAATGCAGTGATAAATATAAATAGAGAAATGAAAGTGGATGAAGATCAATTCAAAGCACACGATTGGCAATACGTGGTTGACACGTTTCGTCATTCCTATTTCTGTCCACATACGAGTATCGCACGTGACACATCATATTCCACGTATACATAACATCCGAGATCAAAATGATTAAATCGAAGACTCATCGACGATACACAGGAGTCGCGATAAAGTATAAAAATTTTTTAAAGCCGTCAAGACTGTTGACCGATTCAATGCGAACCGAGGGAAACGTTTAAAGAAAATATTTTGCGTAATCTACATTTTCATTATAATTTATGATTCGAGCACGCTGAGTGGACTGGGTAAACGAAGGAGCGGCACTACCGAATGAACGTCTGCTCGATTTGCTTTCGTATTTTCGCGTCGCGACGCTATCCCGTCTCTCGCCTTTCACCCCCGCCAGCCTAGTCTTCCACGTCGACGACGCCCTTCGTCGCAACCGTTTCTACTTGGATTTTATAATTAATTATCTTAATGCATCCGATTTGAGAGACCATGGGAATCGCAGAATATAAATTCAGCCTGTTCCCTTTTGACTATGAAGTGTACCAAAGAATTTAATATATATATATATATATCTTGCTACCACATATTCCACTTCGCGTCCACTTCATTCAAGTGCTTAAAAAGCCTGTCGATATCACTGAAGCATGTTTAATGACCTGATGAACAATGACCCCCCGAGTTCATCGAGGGCGTCGTGTCGCACGACTCAAGAATGACGTAAGGTTGACGATAATTCGTAAATACATCCATAAAATTCACACGTATGGATCGTCGGGACGCGTGCTACAATTGACACGTCATCCAAGAGGATACACATCTTTCGTTCATATAAGGTCAATTGAAGAGGTTCGAACCGATCGTTCTAACGATAACGAGACAATACTAGTATTTTCTTTCTGAACCAATATTTGTCTATGAAGTTACAAGGATTTCTCATATCCAGCGAGAGGACTCGCAGTCGGTATTAACGGAAGGAGCGCGCAAGTTTCTATGATAAAATATTGATTATGGTTTTATTGTAAATATGCAGTGACGAAGGGGGGGGGCGGCTTTGTAGGAAGTTTGAAAACTCTACGAGTGGATTAATATCGCGGAGTTCTCGTAACTCGTTGTTGATTTTGTCTGTCTCCATCGGCACCGTTCCCTCAACCCCTGGTCTACGTTCACCCACTCCCCCCCATCAACCCCTTTCTGCCAAGAATCGCAACCAGTTTTCCATATACCATCCCTAACCCTGCTCCGTGCCCAACTCTTTCCTGCCCAGAATACCCCCTCCCTCTTCATACCCTTTTTCTCATACACGCAGCAGCTACAGCGGCAACGACAGCAGCATCCCTCGTGAGGAGCTCAAATGTCTCTAATGAACCGGCTTGTGTGCTTATATCTGCGGCTCTCTAACCGCTTTATACGAGGACCGACAGGACGTGCAGGTAAATAATGGGGTCTAAATAAAAACACGTCACTGCGAGGGAAGCCGAAAGCTTAGTTACGTGCGTGCGGGGTCCTCGTAGATGCTGCGAATGTTGTAATGATGACGCTAGACGATTTTTTTTTTCTTTACTCTTCAAGTTAATTCAGTTGTCCGAGATGAAAATCTGATTCGTCGTAAAATATATGTTTTTTTGTACTTGTCTATTATCCGGTGATAATTTTAAGAAGACACAAAAATTGAGGTTACACGTCGATTCAGGTGAAGAGAAAGGTTGGCATCCATGGTATTTATGATGTCGATAACGTACTGGTAGATTTTGGTACGTTTCGAGTGTGCTTTATGAACGTGCAGCCTATTGCGCGTCTAGCTACGTCAGAATGACGTATTAAAAGTTGCAGCCAACGTGAATTTTTCACAAAGGAAAAATCTTCAGCCACGCTCGTATCTTCTATATTAAAATCTAATATCCCTTCCGGGTAGACATAATATCTATTATGAAGTAATGTTGAACTCGAAATCCTTGTCATCGCGAGCACTTTGTGACGCTTGTAGAGCTAATAATTCTGTACGGTGCTGCCACCGTATCAAAAGTGGTAATAGAGTTGAAACTTTTTTACAGATACGTTTAAATAAGCATTACGTCTCTTTGAAGACATTTCGTGGACATATGCCGAAAAACAATAAAAATTGAGCATAAATAGCATTAACGTGAGAGAATGGGAGGAAATATAAATAAAAAGGAATAGTACCTACGTAGTTAAGTAGGAGACTGGCTGGTTGACTGGCTGGCAGTCCCCACTCTCCACCCCTAGTAGCGAACGATAAAAATTTATATCGGGGTATTCGCCTCAGCCAGATAGTGAATTCAAACGGGCGTGTAATTGGCAGTATCGTAAAAAAAGAGTCAAGAGGGTGGGTAACTAAGGGCGATGAGGAGAGAGAGAGAGAGAGAGAGAGAGAGAGAGAGAGAGAGGAGAGCAGCGGGGATGAAAAAAGGAAAAAAGATAGAGGACATCGAAGGGACGATGGTGGAAAGGAAGTAAGACGTCAGAAGGGGGGTCGTCGTCCTACCCGCAGCTTTTCCCCATAATTTTTTATCCCAAAACCGCTCCATCTCTTCGAAGAGCGATATTGTTAATATGCAAAAAAGCATTGGAAAATTGGGGTGCCGAGGAATAAGGATATAACCAACCACGGGGAGTGAAATTGCGCCCTCGTTCGAAGATTATCTTGTCGCGTAAATATAACGAGTACCCCCGCGCGATCACATTCTACATCCTGTACGCTCTTTCGGTTTACTATTCCCACTACAACCCCATTGTCACCATAGATTCCGTATATACGGGGGTTGCAACGCGACAGGCTTCCCTTCGCTTTACACTTGTTTCCAAATGGGGTTGATAACCAGGACTTTTAATCGGCTCGTAATTCAACGAGAATCCATGTTCGAGGTGGTACAGGGTGTCAGTAGGAACTTTGCCAAAGTGTCATAAGGGTCGAGGAACAATGGAAATGCCAATGACTGTAAGGAGACTCGATTAAGACATTTTTCTGTCATGCGTGTTATCAGGATTCCTGAGCATCCTCGTGACGTCGTAGGATAAATATAAAGCAGTTCAAGGTACTGGGGGTAGAAGTGACTTTCTTGATTTTAATCATAAGAAGGGATGTTCTTGTAGTGGCGGCAGTCGAGTTACCAGGACTTCCTTGGCGCAGTTCAACAAATTGTTTTGATAAGTCGTGGAGACAATACGTCGTTAAGAAGCTGGTGGTCGGGACTTGGTAGGACGGTAGCTTGTGTTAGCTGGATAGCTAGGTAACTGGCTAGAGGGTGAAGATTGAAGCCCCTTCGAAGTTTAGATTAAACTCGCCGCGGATAAATATTCGTAATGGAGCGCCAGGGTACTATAAATTAGCATGCTGCCTTTTTGGTCCCGTTGCGATTCGACTGCTCTTCCGATGTCACGTCAAAACTCGAGTTTAGGCAAAAACTTTTTTTTTGCTATTGCCAATATCGAAATTCCAGGTGGAATTGAATTTTTGCGAAAATTTTCAAAAATGATTAACGACCAGGAATTATACGGAACGTAGAGTTACGACTCTTCGGGGATGGTGGGTCACTAAAGTTTGTCAGGGATTTGAGTGATTTTTAAAACGGTCAAATGACCTCCATGCTCATAAAGAGGAAAATGATAATTTTCAATGGTTAAAGGAAGTCGGAGGCCTAAATAGGGCAGTTACCAAAACCAGCAAGGAAATAAACCGCTATTAATCCACATCGGAATTGGAGTATTATTAGGGGACGTAACCAGGATTTGTGGCGGGTCGGGTTAAAATCTCTTTCGGCCCGTATCTCAGAATATCTCGAAATCGTCCATTCGTTCGAGTCAGTGGTTGCTACAGAAGTACCACCAGAACCACCGTCAGTATTACCAACCACCAGTACCACCCTCTATCTGGAAGATTAGTTGACCAGATGCGGATTTAGTTTGTTTTATTAGCCAGCTGGATTCTACTTGAAAGGAACTTAATTGGTGTGCCAGTAGGGTCACGGCGATTCTAGGCCCGATCCACCCCTATCGGCATTTGCTATCAGTAGTCGTCTGAGAATATATATTAGCATTTTTTTAAGAAATCCAATTATAAAAAAAATTTGACAAAAAACCCCTACGCAAACAACCAATCAGATACGTACAACCCAATATGGGACCATGCATGTAAAACATATACAGGGTATACACATTCTATCTACGAGCATACATCGTATCCTGAATGTACAAAAAAATTATGGGTAAAAAGTGACGTAATTTCAAGGTCCCAGAGGTACCTCCTTCGATCTCAATACATCTTACTGTGTCTGATGGCTGCTGGTATATATAAAAAAAGCCTCGGTATCTCAATGCTCGCGAGGACCTGACTTCGAGATTGAAGTGGATTAATTGGTTGAACACTCGCGGGGGTTCCCGGGTGCCCAGGCACCCCCATCGACCCATTCAATTACTTGTGATGTTTGCCGCCAACCCTTCGTTACTCACCTCCGCGTGCAGCGGCTACAGAGAGAAAGAGTAAGTGGAGAAGGATAAAGAGAAAAAAATCGGTAAAGAAATTACTGAAAAACGGAGGGGGTTGAATAGCGTAGTACAGCAACAACGCAATGGAAACCACCGTAATGCGTTACAGTGGCGCGTATCGAAAATTCGGGCGAAAAGAGAGAGATTCAAGTAAAATGAAATACCGAGGAGGAAAATGGCTGTGAATAAAAATAAGAATGAAACAGGGAATATCTTAGGGCGAGTGAAAGATGGCCAGTCGTAATTTTTTTTCTTTTTCCCTTCCTGCTCCTCTACCCTCTCTCTACCAATGCCGGCAATCCCCACTCTTTCGCTCTCTCCCTCCTTCTCCTTCTGGCTGTTGCTCTCCTTCTTCTCAAAGAGAGATTGTCCCGCACAAATTGGCCGTGGGTTTTTTAATTTACACTTGGCCTCCGCCACCTCTCTTCGCACGAAGTGTGCCGCGCGCGGCCATAGCGAGCGAACGTTACGAGAGCGGGGTCCGGGTTTCATGATATTTCTTAATTAAATATAGCCTCAAGTTAAAAATGAAATTAAACAGAAGGCGGCATTTTTTTTACCTAGCGACAATGGCTGACGCTTGGCTGCTCGCTTCGCGTGCACGTTCGACGTCAAAATAATGAGAGCAGAGTGAGAGGCACTGAGAGAGGGTGAGTGGAGTCGCGAAAGGATGCTGGGTCCTTCTAGGGTTGAAAAAAAAAAAACGGAATTATTTAATTTTACCATGTTTCTCCTTCCTACGGGTTTATCAATCTCGTGGTACAGCCACTATTATCGTTATCTAGTGATATCGAGTGATGGACCGATAGACGTCGTCATGGGGCCGATTATCAATTGCGTTGTCAATTACACCCTCGACGTGCACATGCTGCCTGGCATCATACTCTACATCCCTTAGAATCTCGGGGCTGGCTGATCGCTACGAGTTATTTAATTACCACAATCTATCACCGGCTGTCAGCTCCCAGTCTATAATGCATGATCGATCATGGGTCCAGCCTTCGTCCTTTCGGCTTCTAACCCTTGCCTACCTTCAACGCGCAGAGAAGCCTTACCGCCCTCAAAGTACCAGTAAACTGGACTACCCTCGATCTCATGTAAGATATATGTCTTCCAGGAGCATTAAGGGATTTATAGTCTTTAACGTTGATTCTTGATCATTTTTTATTGAAAGGGTTAGAGAGATCGCCGAGATAGGTGATACGATGGGATTGGATGATTCTCGATAGAGTCCTTAGGAAGAAACGAGGAGCCCCAAGGATACGGTAGAAGATAGGGGACGAGGATGGAACGGGAGACGGCGTTTTTATCATCATTTTCATCGAGCAACGAAGATGGCGAGCTAATTCGTATTCCCCTTGATGTCTGGCGGAGTTAACGGTTTTAAGGGATAAAAGACTATAGATCGGAGACGCCCGTAAGAGGAGGATGCTGAAAGACAGTAGGGAGGAGGGAGGTTGAGGAGGATGGCGCAGGGGCAAAAGAGGCGAAGCAAGAAATTGATATAGCATACGAAAATGAATTGCCCCTTCGCCGAAGGAATATTCCACGGCAATCTGCTTGCGCCTCGCTTTTTATGCTTTTTATGCTCATTTTCAATTTTTCCCCTGCCCTACAAAAGCAACCCCCAGGTTTCCCATAAAGCGTGTATTACCATACTGCTATACCTTGGTACCATCTACACCGACCACCATTCTTATCGTCACCATCAACCCACTGGTAACACTAGCATCCGCCCTTCTAACGTCCTACCCTTCAACCCCCTAAATTCAGAAACCACCCTCTCGCCTATACTGATTACAACAAGAATATAAACAGATACTCCCAATAAGGATCTGCGAAGTTCCTCGTACACCAAGTCAGACTGACTTGGGTCACTGGATGACTGGCTGACTAACCGGGATGACCTGCTGGCTGACTGAGGTTACGGACGAGAAAATCTGGAAGATGCCGTTCGAACGGTTCGCTGCAATTTCTGAGTAAATTCCCTCGTGGACCGGAAGTCGATCTCGAGCGAGCGGTAAAAAGATTGAGGGCGAAGAAGGGGAGCGGGGTAGGGAAGATAAATTCCAGTCGACGAGCGAGGAATCAGAAATCTCTAAAGTTTCTCAGCCGTTGGCATGAGATAGGGGTTGCTGCTTGGGTTCGGAGTTGTATTCGTTTGCTGCTTATTTGTCGCTCGAGAATGGAATGAGCAAGGGGGGGACCGGTGGTATGGGATGCGCTGATGGTGCTCCTGCTATTGCTGGTACTACTACTGGTACAAATATTCCCATCAATGACAGAGCTTTTCACTGGTGGCAGTCACGTTTCCACAGCCATGGATCCTCCTTCTGCTTCCACTGCTCCTTCCTATTTGTAATTTTACCGGTGGCGGTGGTGGTTCGATACCGACAAATAACATTGAGAAATTCTCTCCAGCTCGTGGCAACCCCCGATCCGTACTACCCTTACACCGCGAATCCATTCAGAGTTCGATGTGTCTCGCATTTGTACCGTCAATTTGTATTTCTTAAGTGGGAACTCGAAGGCGACCCCGAGATCGGCTGCTTTCCCATTAGAGAATAGAGACTGCTTTTACATGCCCGTTCCTTTGCTTCATCGATCTCACCCCTTGGCCTCTTGTGGTTTCTTTGGAGGGAGGAATTTGTCGTCAGGGCCGGTGAGCACAAGTATCCGTATAGATACAATGGAATAAAGCGTGGGTGAATGGGTGAACTGTTCGTGAAAAGTAATCAGACGAAAAGGAGGAAGAACTGAATAGATTGAGAGAGAGAGAGAGAGAGAGAGAGAGAGAGAGAGAGGATGGGGGAAGATTAGAATAATAAAAAAATGGTTATATAGTATTGTTCGGTTTTTGAAAGTTTTTCTTTTTTTCTTTTTTTTTTAAGGTAAGATCGCTGCCTTGCATAATAAATGTTTCCATTGTTTTCACTGAAACAATGGATACTCGAGTTTACTGGCTGCTGGGGTGGTTAACGTTACGACGCTTAAGCAAAACGCCAAAGAAACGGAACCTACGGACTATACGAATTATAGGGATTTCGCGTAGGGCTCGAGCGCGTGAGAAGCTCAGTTTTATTATAACAAGGGGAATAAAAGCATCGATCGGAAAAGTCGTCAGTTTCGTCGCCGCGGTCTGCGGGAACGGCTCTAATTGATATTTTAATGGACTGTGTAAAAGAAAGTCCTTAAAATCATTCCTGCCTGAACGAAGACAAAGGAATTAATGGAAGCCGCAGATTCTTCCGGGCTAAGGAGTCCAGTCAGTTTTGACGCGGGGGTGTGTCACCCTTATTGTTACTCCCATTTTCAGTGACATCGTCAATATCAGGGAGAGAGGATTGGACCGGTCGATTGTACGAGCCGTCAAACGCCATCGGTTATAATTTATTTAAATTAGCCAAGGGATTATTCATTAGGTGAACCAAGAGGGGTGGGTGCAACCCCTCTACAGAAATACTGGGTTAGAGATAAGGTTGAGAAAGTTTCTGCGTACAGGTATAACTATATAGATTATCAGAATTCATTTTCCGTCTGAACACGAGCACAAATGTTGAAATTGAATATGGAGGATAGCAATGAGGGGCTGAATACGTTTGATTTTTCGAAAGATCGATCGCAGTAGGGATTTTACGAAAGTTTTAATAATTCTCCACGATACTAGAACTTGAAT
This sequence comes from Cephus cinctus, assembly GCF_000341935.2. NCBI lineage: Eukaryota > Metazoa > Arthropoda > Insecta > Hymenoptera > Cephidae > Cephus > Cephus cinctus. The sequence goes on from NW_014333312.1 coordinate 633,202, forward strand.
GTTACGAACGAAGGGTCACTGACTCGATTTTGAAAAAAAAAAAAAAACGAAAAAAAACCCATCCTTAGCTATGAAGGTGGAAAGAGGTGACTATGGGGGTGGTTTCGGGAGGGTTGGTTTTCGTTCGTAGTCAGAGATCGCACGGAGAACGCGAAACCTACGTACAATCCTGCCTACGTACCTACGTATACGTACGAAACGTATGTATCAAGCAAGGATGGTACGTATAACGTATATACGTATACGTATACGAGCAAGCAAGTGCAAGGGTTGAATTTTAATTATTTTCTCTTTGGTAGGTATAATATTTCAATGCTGGGCCAAGCTCGGCTGGCTCGGCTCTAGCCGCCATCTCTGTCAAGTAATGTTATTATAATTATACGTATGTGTGCTCGGTCGGTCATTTCTTGTACGCGTCCAACCCCCAACCACCGTTCACCCCCTACGTACCTCGACCACCCCCTCCCCCCCCGGTCCATATTCCACCCCTTTAACAACCCAGGCTGCTGCGCCTTTCTCCAACGTCTCTCGCATCCCTGACGTCGTCCCCTGGTCCACGTTCCTCTCTGACGGCGTATTGTGCAATTAAAATGTCGTAATTGTAGACTGGAATTTGTCTTAAATTCGTTCCGGTACGAGTGGAATCCAAGGCTGCCAAGTTTCCATCCCCTTTCGGAATCGGCCACGAGAATCGAAGTGTCTCCCGTCTCAGTGGCACGCGATCCTCACCATCCATTACCCTCTCACTATTCCTATTTCTATTCCTATTCCTATTTCCACCCCTATACTGCTTCCCTTACGGAATTGCTTCCTCTTGAACTCGAGACGAAGAGTTTCCACCGGCAGGCGGATCCGAAAAGGATCCTTACTACTAGTTACCCAGTGTCGCAAGGCGTTTCAACCCTTTACCTATTCCTCAAGCTTTTACATCCCTTACCGTTTCTCTACTACACACCTGCCTGGCATCTCGCAACGCTCACCTAGACTTTCAACCCCTTTTAGTCGCTGCCGCTTGGTCCCAAGATAAAGCTAGAATATATACGATCACCTGAATTCAGAATTGCAAATTCTTTAATTCGCGGTACGAGGGTCGCGCGCATGCGCAGACCGGGCCTCAGTCTGCTCGGCAGGAAAATACCTTCGTCTGACCTATACAAACATCACGAGGCGAGGATGTGTATTCAAAAATTTACATAGGTACATTCTGATTAAAGTGTCCTAGAAAGCAAATCTAACGCGACGCAGTACTCATTGCCATTTCGTGGCCGGCTACAATCTGTGTGAAGGGAAAGAAATATATATATGTATATATATATATATATATATATATATATATATATATTTCCCTTCACACAGATTGTAGCCGGCCACGAAATGGCAATGAGTACTGCGTCGCGTTAGATTTGCTTTCTAGGACACTTTAATCAGAATGTACCTATGTAAATTTTTGAATACACATCCTCGCCTCGTGATGTTTGTATAGGTCAGACGAAGGTATTTTCCTGCCGAGCAGACTGAGGCCCGGTCTGCGCATGCGCGCGACCCTCGTACCGCGAATTAAAGAATTTGCAATTCTGAATTCAGGTGATCGTATATATTCTAGCTTTATCTTGAAGACAAGAGAATGAATAAATCCCGCAGCTGGCTAATGGAAATAACGTCATAGTTTCGGTATACGCACGTCGTCGTAAGAAAATTAAATATCCTTTTTAATCGTCTTACATTCATTATTCTTATATGCAACAAAAGGAATCGTCATACCGTGACGCATCCTTTCCGGAACACGGAACGACGGACCGTCCGCCGGGTTAGTAAGGATAATAGGATTTAGCATTTCGCCTACTGATTGGATTCGCGATTAATCACCGGACGGACCAAGAGCGTCGGTGGGCGTCGGTGGTAAAGGGGTGGAAGCGAAGGGGGTGTCGGCGGATGAAAGAATAACGACGCCCGAAACGAAACGAAATTTAAATATTCTCACCCCGACATTCCTCTGTAGGGTGCGCGCACCCGCTGTAATTGCAAAATTGCATTAGCTTTGTGTTCTTCCGCCGTTCGCCGAGACGTAAGAGATATGCGTGTAGTGTTGTGCCGGATGATTTACCTCTTTTTTTTTTTTGTGAAATCCTTCTCTCTCCTTTCCTACGTACCCCTATCAGCGAATGTATCTGTAATACAAAACTACCCCATATACCGACTATCTGTTCTGTAATACCGGCCGAGAATATTTACATGGCTTCTCCATTCTTGAGATTTTTCGTCGTTACGCAAAGTATCATCCGATCGTGATGGCACTGGCTGATGGATGCTGCACAACGAGAAGGAACGAAACGGGTACATAAAAAAAAAAGAGGGAAAGTGGAATCGGGTAAAAAAAAGTGAGAAAAAGAATAAAGGAAGTAAAGAGACCAAAGAATCGCAAGAGGGAGAGAAACGAACGAGTCGTTGCCTCGTAACGGCTCGTTCATTATGATTTAATACTAACACGGTGGTAATGTCGTCAGAGAGACTCTTGCATATAAATAATTCCGTGCGTCCGGACAGGCATCCCGAGAATGGAAGTAACGCTTTGCGCACCGCCGTTACCAAGTTGGCGACGTGGCACGAAGGGGCGGCCGAGGGGAGGAGGTGGTGACCTGCCACTGAATCCAGGCAAGAGGACGGTTCGGGTTTTTAATGCGGCATCTCTGGGGGCGACGAGGATTACCAAGGTTAAAAAGGAAGTTTTTAATAATTTTTCATTTTCACTATATTTATTATCGCACGCTTCCCCAACCCCCACCCGGACCATCAAATCGCAACCCCTAGCTACCCTTGGATTGCCCGAGACAATGGAGCCCTCAGAAACGTTCCTGGTGATGGTTCGGTCAGGAGGATCTACATGTGTGTTAGTATACCAGGGACTATAATATTCGTGATTGCGTCACTTGGTGTACGTACGATTTTAATTTCTCCGCTTTTATTGCTGCGCACTTCCGGAATCGTTAGAGACAGAATTATAGGGGGCGAGTCGTTGAATTCATTAAGACTGGTATTTCTAATTCTCTTAGCGGGCTGGTATGAGCTTTGTGTTTTTTTTTTTTTTTTTGAAAATAAGTCACGTCGATTTACGATTGAACTGCCATTTCTGTGTAGAGTTTTATCATCCCTCGGAGTATTAATTAGCCACTGTGCCATGTTATTCCTGGAAGGTTGGTAGCATCGACGTATAGCGTGGACTACGCGATCCCTACCTTAGATCCTTTGACAAAGTGTCTGCTCAGATAAACAAAGACGAAACGAGGTGGCGGCTAATCGCTCTCCTTTTCTAATTCTCCTATTGGCTAGGTTCTATATGCTTTCGTACTAAGCCTGCTGATTAGAAAGAGACAGGGCTTACTCGTCGGTAGTCGCTATCTTTTTCTTTCAGCCGACCGTTTTTCCTGTGTTATGCGTAGTCCATACTGTAGGTCGATGGTTGGTACGATTACACACGAATAACACTGGACGATCCCATCGTTTCCATTTGTTGATTAGTTGATTAACATTGACAGTTTGCGTGCGCGATAGCATAGCCCAACGTGCCTGGCGCCGATACCTCGCGTTATCGTTACAACAGGATTTCCATTATCCTTTTCGTTTTCAATCAGTTTTTGCGGTTTATCCACAATGCCGAGATAAGAAGTGGAAAAATAGAGACAAAAACGTGTCTAACGTGCTTCTAATATCAGGATCGAATTCTACACTAGGGAATCGCATTTTGTCACCGCTTTTCGCAATTGGCAATCGCTATACTCGTCCAATAGGCATGAAGTCTCTGCAGGGTGTACGCGTACACAGGGTTCATTTAATTTGACAGATTGCTGTGCCTTTGGAAATGTAAAAATGTGATTTTTTAATCTTTTTTAGGAACGCGTAAACTTGAACCTAACAGGCCTCAAGCAGTATTGACTGACTTGGACTATGCGAGAAAAGCGGAAAGAAAATGGTATAAAGAGAAATTATCGTGAAAATGGCTCTACGGCAATAGAGGGTGTACGAGGGTGCGTGAGTAACGGAGCGAGGGTAACAGGGGTTGCGAGCGGGTAAGAGAAGTAAAGACGAGGTAGAGGAAAGGGAAAATTTGTCTGCGCTAATTTGTCGCAAAGATCGCGGAATTGAAACGGGCGCCGTGTCTCTTCCATTGGCTCGAAGGATTCAAGGCGCAGCGCGTCGGAACGCCGCTTTCTTCCGAGTAAACCTATCCAGCCGTCACAGAGAAACCTTCTATTTCATCCCTTTACCTACTGAAACCAACCAATCCCTTTCCATTCCCATTCCCTCTAGTAGCTTACGCCAACAATATTCCTCGTAACAAATACAGCGGACACAGAAGATCCTATGGGGTTTTTTCACTCTGAGTGCTTTCATGAGAATTGTCTATGTAAAAAAATTTCGAGTGACAATGACAATCCGACAGTAAAAGCGAAGCTATATATGAAAAAAAATTGATTTCCAAATTTTTATGAATTTTCTATCAAATCGATATATCAATAAATAGGAAAATAAATTTTTGTTAAAAAAATTAATTTTTTAATTTTTTTTATTGTCAATGACAGTATATGACAGCGTCCGTGTATTGACTTTGAAAAGAGATCCCTTTCGCTACCGGCCAAGAAAGATATATTCGTCGCCCTTGTTTCCTGGCTGAGCTCGAGGAAATTTCCCCGTCAAACCCGATGAAACATAGTAGCTGGGTATTAATCAGTGATGCGAGCGGCGCGCTTTATGAGTCTTGAAATATCGCGACGAAGTGGTGGGATGGGCACGAAGACATCAATGTCAATAATAATTCATTGATTACTTAATTCATAGTTGCCATGACGACCGTCTCTCACTTCTCCCTCACTTCGGCCCAGCGTGCCTCCAGCTGCTCTGTTTTTCTCGCATCGCCGAAGAAGAGTATCCCTTAGGCTGACTTCACACCGACCATCCACCCTTACCACTATTATCAATACCTTGTCCTCCGAAACCTCCAAGCTACGTAAACCTAATTGAACGCCGATGCAAACCACCCCAAATTTTTCGTCAACAAAATTAATTTCACAATAAAATCCCCAAAGGCAGTGAATCTTGCAAAAATTTTTGCAAAAAAATTTGTCAATTCGTTCAGCACCCATATATCTCTCCCTCGTATCGTAACTTCGTGCAAAGTGGCTGAGAAAGAGCAGCCAATACTTTGGGAAAATATTCCAAAGTCCTCGTTGTGAACGTCGCATTAGCCTTGCTTACGGCGCTCAAGCAGGCAAGGAGAAACACGAAATGAATATTCAGAAGTTATTAGTCTGTAGTGAAATGTGACGGGGCTCGCCCTTCTCGAATAGCGTTCCCCTCCCCCCTTTAGCCCATCCCCGTAATATAGATTTTGCGATACATCCTGGCGAAACATTCGTGAGCGACTGAACGAGACTGCGAGTATTCGAAGAAGAGCTGGGATTTCCGAGATTCAGAGTGTTCAGAGTGTGCAGGCTGCGTGCGGTAAATATGGCTGAAAAGGGGTTACGTGGTACAGAGCTACAGATAGTATAGCTATATTGCGTATATATAAAAATAAAGTCAAAAAGATATAATACAGAATAGGGGTAGAAAATATAAAAGATTTTTATGCATATAAGGTAAGAAGCGCCATTGACGTTTACCTAGTAATGCATATTTTGACTGACGCAACTAAAGCAACCAGTGCTATTACCATGATGCCCGATAAACAAACCCCTTTTCGCCAAAGCATCATAGCGAAAGCGTACTACCTATAGCGCTACTACACCCGCGGGCATATAAATACCGGATATACAAAAAAAAGAGCACGATACCAAATCAACATTCTAGAAGAATACCAAAACCGTCTGGCCGAGCTTCTTTTCCCATTAACGAAATGTAATTCCCACAGTGGCGACAAAGCTCTCGCCCCGAAATGGCCGATAAAACGAAAAGTATTCTTCTCTCCTTGAGCTTTTACTTTTTCAGCCCTTATATACTTCTCCTTTTTTTTTCTGCGTCCTCTTCTAATGCCTTCCACTTCCTTCTGGGCCAAACGCAGTGCTGACTAAGACGCTGAGAAGTGTTCTGGGATCAGAGACAAGGACAGATGCGAGGGATGAAAAGAAAAAAGAATAACTAAGGAGGCAAGACTATACGTCTTTTCTGGACTATATATGGCAAGTCTGGTACTCCTGTAGTATCAGCCTAGTGGAGTTGTATCGAAACGGCTCGAGTTAGCCAGATAGAGATCCGCAGCAGGCGCGTAAATGGCTACGTGTTGGTCTCGTCTTGGCTTGTCGTAGCAGCGATATTCAAATGGCATCAATTTCTGTGGAATTGCTCCCTATATCTGCTTTAAGTTAGACGATGGGATGGTTCTAGGCCAAGGAGGGTGGTTTGGTTAGGGGGCCGGTTAGGTGGTAGTGCGAAGGGTAAAAGCGTATTGGCAGATAGCTACGGCATCGTTTTACAACCCCTTATCTGGATAAGTTACTGGCATTCTATTCGAGAGTCTCGAATTCGCGACGAGAACGTTACGTTATGTTACAT
>NW_014333312.1:640015-648120 GCF_000341935.2 Cephus cinctus
GGGGGGGGGGGGGGGGGGGACGGTTGCAGTAATCGATTTCTATGGAAATCGGACTTGCTACCTAATAGACCACGAAAACATCACTGGTACAGATCTGACGCGTCGTTCTAATGGAAACGAAGTTACGTCCTTGTTGTATTGACTTAACTTGAATTTCCACTTATATGATTACACCTCTTGTATGATATATCCATAGTATATGCTGTTTCATGTTTTTTTTTGCTTTTCCTCATTTTAGTAAACTTGATACCCGAGTCAGCATTATTTTAATGGGAAGCTGACAATGGCTCTTTGATGTTATCTAAATTGTCTGGCTTCGTATGATTTTTTCTACTGTGCCTGACGTTACGTGTTTATTTGTTTAATGGGAAAAAAAGAAGTTTCCACTCCTTCCGGGTATAATAACGACAAATGAATATGGGGATACCCAGGGAAACTGTGAAGTATATATGTATTTTTTTCTCTTTTTTTTTTTTGCCTCAACCGATAAACCAACTCGCAAATAATGGACGATAAATAAGTGCGAGCCGTTATATCGAGTTACGTGAGAAAGCGTGCAACGGGGATCATCATAAATCCATAGTAATACAGGCCGCATCGAATTTTCCTAAAGTTAAATTCATGGGGGTAGAAGACTTGGCAAACTCCCATACGTAGGAGATCACGCACGCTCGATGCTTACAGCCTCCCTCTGGCTATACATATATCACGTGCGTACAGTGTGATCAACGTACAAAAAGATCCAGTGCTTGGCATATACTATAGTAAAAAAAGATATACCAGTAAATTAAAAAAAAAATAGGTCCAATACTATAAAATATAAGGGGTACCTATTTTTTTTTAACATCGTTATTGGATCAATTTGGTATCCAACGATAGTACGACGAAATTTATTAAACAGCCGGTATACTCGGTGCTCGTTTTGACTGTAGCTTATATTATGTATACAATACCTGGCGTATCGAAGCCGCCTGATTCTGGAAGGCACAGGGAGCCATACATCACGCCTTCTTCTTTATTAAACTCATATTTTTCAGGAAGCTTCAACTTCGCGCTACTACGCCAGTCAAAAATCAGCCTATTACTGACACAGCCGAGAACAAGAATGAGATGAGGAGTAGAAGGAGGAAGAGGAGGAGGAGGAGGAGGAGGCGGAGGAGGACGAAAACAAAAAGGAAGACTTTTTGTACGAACTGATACTTTACCCAGCGCGGTAAACGGACAAAATGAAAGACGAGGGAAGCATCTTAAATATGGCGTTGGGCACGCAAGGCTGCTCGTAAATCGCCCTAAAGTACCGGGAAGTATCGCGGGCCATTCGACTTGAGTGCGTAAGTTCGACCGGAAGTCGCTAAGGGTCCCCCTTTCTATTTCCTGGTCATAATGAAGTCGTGTAAAAATTTCATGAGAGTATCGCACAGTACATTTTTTTCTTTCTAATTTCTCCCGTTTATTTTTTCTTTTTCATGTACCAAAATCTTTAAGTATATAGAGAGTAGTCGGATATAAAGCACGAGGCCGAGTTTATTAGACCGACAGTTGCGGGCCTCTCTTTTATTATCAAGCATGTGCATTATTAATGCGCTTAGTATAACCGTAAAATGCTGATGAAAAAGGAGACGCACTGCTAAAAGTGAGAGAGAGGCGGCGGGGGGGGGGAGGGTGTTTCGGTAAGATAGCAAGGAAGAAGAGAAAAAGTTGGTAACCCTCGCGAGAGAGTATTTTGCGGATGAGTCAGTAATGAGAGAGAAAGGAGAGAGGGAGAGAGAGAGAGAGAGAGACAGGAAGAGGAACCGAGAAGCTCGACCACGTTGGTTTTCACAGCGGAGGTACGAGTGACTTATTCGACGTTAGCCGGTCAATATTAATGACTAATTTAAGCGTAATTAGCCGTGCGAATCGAAGTGCCCCTCGCAGTGTTAGGAGAGTCGGTTCTTTTTTTTTTTTTTTAGGGGAATAACCAGGGGGAGATACAAATAAAAAAGAAAACCAGAGTCCTGGCTCTTCGTTTAGAACGGATGCAATATCCTCCCACTGACATAATAAGAGCGAGAGACTAAAAAAGAAGGGAGAACAAGGAGAGCACCACGGGGATGGGGCGGGGGGGGGTGGTTCCACCCTTGAATATTTCATTGAAAGATCCTTATTTTTTTTCACGGTGATTGTCATTCGAAGAGGTCCAGGAGACGAGAGTGCAGAGTTCACGGTGTAGGAACGAACGAACGAACGAAGGATGATGAGGGAGGTGGAGAAGTCAAATCAATTATTCATCCAAATTGGCCGGGAAAAAGTCCTAATTATCCGGAGCAAATACAAGCTTAATACGGAGAAGTGTAGCCCAGTCGGTGGGCCAGAAGAACCAGAGGAACCAGCAGGGCCAGAATCAGTATCAGTACTACCAGTACTAGTACGTACCAGAAGCGACCCCTGCTGTCCCCTACTCCTACCACTACCCCCCACTGCCCCCCCACCACCCCCACCCTCACCGTGAATAACCATTTGTATTTCCAATTAGCTTTGCTAATAAGAAGACGGAGGCATTGCCGTAGTTAAAAAAATGTATAACCTCATCCAGCCACTGGGGAAATAAAGAAAAGCGCTGCTCGGTATGACAATACCAAGAGTCACTCGGTTGGGTTATACCTGGTGGACTACAATTAAAAATCCCCGTTCACCCTCGTTTAACCCCGACTCCTTCTTATGTTATATTAACGGAAATAGGGGATGGAATGTCGACCAGGATGAGAAAGTATCCTGAAACGGAAGATCATCCTGATACAGTAATATTTTTTTTCTTCTCCTCGCTGTTTCTTTCTCTCATCCGCCACTTTGATCAATTTGGCTCCACGTCCTCGTGAAATTAGACTGCTTAATTATTACCCCCCCTGGATATACAAAATTCAATTGGTCTTCGTGAATAGTTTAATGGGATGAATTTGCTCGACATGACGAGACCATTCCTGTTTATAGTCATCGGATGACATATTCTCCTCGAGGAATTCTCCTTCGATCGGACACACGTTTGAATCCTGGAATCGATTGTCTTTGTTTATAAACTTGTAAAATTTTCATGTACGCGACTCCGACAGACTCTCTGTATTTCGAGTATACTTGTCTCGCAATGTCATTTTGATCATTAGTATAGCCCGGAGTGTCGTCTCATACAGGTCGTCTCAGTCTGAAAACTCTTAACGAGAAATTCTGTGGGTCGTATATATAGCGTAGGAAACAAATAAAGTTGTACAGTGTCAAATTAAAATACGTTAATCGAAATGAGAGTGAAAACTGTACCGAGGCAAAGAATTAAGAAAACTGACAGTGAACAAAATTTTCAAGGACATTCGGATAAGCCTCGAGAATTCGAAAGCAATATGGACAACCAAATAAATCCTGACAATCACGAAAAGTCATTGGAATCCAACAAGGTTGTTAATTCTTTTTTTTTTACGAAATTAATAATTTTCGTTAAATATCCATTTTTAACTAGATACATTATTATTACGATTAATTAATTTACAGGAATTAAAAAAGTGTTTATACCAAAATACACGTCCTGTGGGAAAATCATCGCGTTACGAGCCTATCCCGTTGACAGGATTGCCTCGTAAAAAGGAGCCCGAACCAAATTCAAAGGAAGAGCCAGTGTATCAGAAAAGCCAAGAAAATATGGAAGTGATGGATTTGTCGAAAAAAAAAGCAAAACCCTCCAGTCATTTCGACGACAATAGCAACGACAAGCTGAAGGACACCTTCCTGTACAAGATCATGACGGATCCGATGTTAGTGCAAAATATACGCAAGGATAAGATATCAAAGCAGTACAACTGTCCGTTTTGCAAGCAAGGATTTTTTCACGAGAATGATCTAAACGATCACATGGAAGTTCGCAAGGACAACACGAATCAAATAGCGTGTTGCGCCTGCGGCAAAACGTTTGCCCAGAAACGTTATCTGCGCTACCATCAGAGATGTCATTCCCACAGGCACAAGTTCACCTGCGAGATTTGCACTCGCGAATATTCGCGTCTGGACAATCTGACGCGTCACAATATCTTTCATACTAATCCGGATAAGTTCTCTTGCGCCTTCTGCGAGAGGACTTTCGCCAGGAAGGACTTGCTGAACAAGCACCAGCGCTGCCACGAGAACAAGCATCGCTTCCACTGCGCCCTCTGTCAAAAGTACTTCAAGGGACCGCTCTCTTTGGAAAATCACCGGAAGCTTGTTCATCCAAACGCTTAGTGACACAGTGAGGGACGCCGGGCGTCGCGACGTTTTACAAAAGAGTCAACATTATTTTGTAGAAATTATCTCGCCACCAGATAGGCACCAACGTAGGAAGCGAAGAATGGAAGGAACAAGAGAGAGGATGAGAAAGAGAGAGTAAAAAAAAAAATTCTCTATACTCCCCCCTTTAGCGATAAATAAAGTTTTTCTTATTTTTATATTAAAAAATAAAAAGTTGCTAAAACTCATAGAGCTGCGGATCAACTATAATAGCGTTGTGTATGCGTCGATGTAGTAGATAACGAAACTAAGAAAAGTATAGCGTTAAGCCCTGTATACATATGTATGTAGTATAATAGTAAAGAAGCAGCGAAGAAGAATTAAGATAAATAAAGAATTTTTCGAAAAAGCCTATAAAATCGACTTCAATCCAGAGTAGTATTTTGTATTAAAAAAAAAAATGAATAAATAAAATAAAAACAAAGCTCACGAATCAGCTGCACTAAAATGGTGCAGGACCTTTTGCGAAACCCGCGATTCCCGTTCTCAAGTCCGCCAATTAAAGACGACTAAGTCGAGCGTTAAAATATTCTTCGTAATTCGCTGGTTAAAGGTCCGTTGAAAATGCTCCTTGTTTTCCCAAGATTTTTTTCCGCGCACCGTTTCCCCCTCTGCAAATTAATTTTTCTCCCTCCGTCCGCACGATTCTCCACAGTGGTTCGGGTATTCTTTGCTCCACCTCCCTGCACGCTTCGAGTGCAAAATTCTAATTATGCATTGCGCGGCATACAAAATTTACATAATCGTCCCTTCAGAAACACGAGTAAAATTTGACTTTTCAAATTGTCACCCTTAAAGGTTAATTTTAAAAAACAATTGTTCTTCAATCTTTCGCCAAGTCAAAAATATGTCACACTGTATAAGGAATGGAACACAGGTATTTCAGACGGTTGGCTCCACTCTATCTCCTGCACGGTTGATATAGCGCAATTTCCTGTGTGACTCGCGTCTCCCGCGTTCAAACCCTTTGATCCACTTACCCCCGCCCAGCGTATCACGTATGCGGACTTGACCAAAAATGTAACAAAGTTTCGAGGAACGACGGGCACAGAGGGTTGGCAGAGATTCTGTGGTCTCTTTGCCGAGCGTCGAACCCAGTTCTTGCACCGTAACCATCCACTCTCTTCCTGCACCCTTTAGCTCATTCCCTGGTACCAGCCTGTATCTTATACACGTACGCGTACATATCATCGAGCCATCCAGCTTCTACCCAATTTCCCATTAACCGTATATCGTATAGATGATTTATACAATTGTCGACTCTTGCACCCTCGTAGGAACCACCCTTCGTCTTGGGCATTCATCAACCCTCCGATGACGGTCAATAATTATTTACCTGTATACGTTGATCGAAATAAGAAAAATTATATGTATATGAACGTCGATTGGATTTAAAAAAAAAAAAAAAAATCTTTCAGACTACAGTAATGGGGTTGATATTCCAGCAGCAAGTTCTACGGGCGGTTGTTTCAGGGTTCCTCTATTCTAGGGGTACTCCGGTATTTTTTCGTTCGACGTAGTAAAGTAAGCATGAAAATAAACGTTATGACTCCGGTCGAGATGAGAGCGAGTATATAGAAGCACAGGTATCATATGTGGTACATATCTATAGACATTCGTACGTTCTACAGAGAGGCTGGAAAACGAGTATCAAAGTGCCGAATGAAAACTGAGAAAAACCCGCGGATACCAACACTCTAGTATTTTCACGTACGAGCATACGTGTAAGTGAGCCGCAGGGGGGGTGGGTGACTTCTGATGCTGATGTCGAGCATATACGAGTTCGGTGGTTGCGAGTGAGATACGCAGAAAGCAGGTGGACCGTACGGAGAGGCAAATCTACAGCATCCGTTTGAAAAGCATTATTAATGATACTGTACGCATTCAAGCAAACGTACAGCAAGATGGTTGTAATAATTTTTTGAGATGATTGTACAAGGATAATAAGTTGGTCATAATTTAAGTATTCGTGTCTTTTTCGTCAAGCTAGGGTAAATTACCTGTCATTTATAATTGACTGTCATCTCCTGACGACCTAAGGGATACTTGTTTAGCGACTTTAATCTCGTATCAAGATACACATTTTTTTTCAGTAAAAACAAGAAATTCTTATTTCGACGTTAAATACTTGACGGGGAGAAAAGTAATGGGGAGAAAGGCGGTTTCTTGAAATAAAAGTAGAAATATGAAAAAAAAAAATGCGAGCATAATCAACGACCCTAGCTGATTGCATGTTTTTTTATTATATTTTTAATTCTCTTCACTTTCGTTACACCTCTCGGTACATGCGCAGCATCCAGTATCCACGAACCAGGTAATTTTTCATATCCCGAATCGATATTTCTTTATTGGCAATTTCGCAAGAATTTATTTCAAGAGTACAGAAAAAAATTCTGATTAACTTATACCCAGCGTTACCTTCCGCGTTTTCTATCTATATTCTACAGGGAAGAGAAGACGTCGCGACGCTCGACGTACATTAACCGTCATGGTAATTTATATATCAGGCTATGCCTGGGATTTTAATGAATTCTTGATGTCCGCGTAAGGTCGAGCGAGTATCCATATCCCTATGCGGCGACTAATGAAGAAATTAATACGCCTGTGATCAGGAACCATGTTGAGCGATGACAGGGTAGAGGGGATACGGTCAGCTGGTATATTATAAACGCGACGAGGGTATGTCGTTATCATATATGCTATCTACGTGTGTTTATGCCTATATACCTATACATGAACAGAGATGATTATCCCTTTGAGTTTTGCTTGCTTAGATTAAAATTATATCAATGCCGTATCAAAGGGACCGTGCTTTCTCACCCTCTTCGAACCACCCTTGGTATATCCACACCCACCCCCACCGCCGGACCCAGGCGAGTGCGAGTCCGCCGTGAATAATTAGTGAAGAAGGTTAGGCGGGTCTTTGAGAAATGAATTTTGTCAAAATATTTCAGGAACCGTCCGAGGCTGATCCTCGAGGGAAACTAAGATCGATTGATACGCAATCAGTGATCTGAGTTCGGTTACAGATAATCCAGAGTAATAATGGACCGGTAAAACGATAATAATAATTCTCGACGATAGAATAACTCGGCCGTGGGAATGCAATTTCGCTCGTGATTGGCATCTCCTTTGAACTTGCTGGCAACAAAGATCCGAATTAAAACTTGAGAAACTCTCGAGTAAACAAGGCGCTCGGCCAATAATCGCTGATAATTTATTAAGGGGGGGAAGAAAAAATGTGCCGGGATCCAACCCTCCCCCGTGGCCTCTGCGTTATTTAGGAAAATAAATATTTGATATCCCAAACAAAGGCCCACCGGCATCGCCATCGTCTTTGTATATAGTATACCGACGGGAGTAGGTATACCATCAGCCTGCACTCCCTCTCCGCCCCTCAAGGCAGAAGACGCGGCTTCGCTAAAAACTTCCCGTACTTCGCCGAGGGGTGGAAAAGGGGATATATCTGTATCAACAGGGTGGAAAGGCCGCTAGGTTTGTAAGGGAAGGTAAGAAGATACAAAGAAAAAAAAAAAAAGAGAAAAAGTGGGAGGTACGATGCGGATGCGGTGGTAAGGCGAAAGACTCATTGGCCGTGAAATATGGGATAAAAGGTTCGATAATTGATTACACAGATTTTTTATGCCGCAAGAAACGTTAATTTTCACCGTCGCTCGAACCCCTCGTTTTTACGCTCACGCTCGAGATACCCAGCAACGATGAAATCGAGACTCCATCCTACCGCGAGAGGGACTCCGGGAAAATGAGGATCCTTCAGTCTCCTTCAGGATCCTTTCGAGCGAGCCAATCGTTCCCTC
>NW_014333312.1:649029-666533 GCF_000341935.2 Cephus cinctus
GCCATCTACTCAACCTACTCATTCCACGCCTTCGCATTACTTTATCACTTACAGCTTCTCGTCGTTTCCCAGATAGCAACAATATATTCGTATAAATCACATAGTCATCGTCACTGACACCGGATCGTGATACGTTCACCGATAAAAAGCCGAACGCGCATGTGCAAACGTATTACGTAACGGATGCACATAGCGTAGAAAGATCCAAGAGAAAGTTCGTCAATTGGAATTGATTGGAAAACCAATAAAATGTATATCTGACGTGTACGAGAGACGAGGGATGTTTTTTAACTCTCTCTCTCTCTCTCTCTCTCTCTCTCTGATACCCCGGTACACGAAGGGGGTGTGTAGCAACGAATATTTTCTGTGTGAAGAAACATGGGTTCTAATATTAATTTTTATCGAGGCTCGCCGTCATATAGAAGGGGAGAACAGAGAGCCGTTATCGTGTTCGCTAGGGGGTAGTCGAAGCTAGAGGGTAGAAAGTAACATATTGATTAAAATATGACCGGGGCGAAGAACGCTTTGTTTGTTAAAAATCATTGACGCGCTAATTTGAAAATATTGAAGCCGACGCCAGTATACAGTGGTGGAAGGTGGGTAAGGAGGGGAGGCGTCGTGGTACGAGGATCGACATAGCCGTCCGCCTAGGGGTTGATTTCACTCGATACTACCGACTTATACACCCCCACCCGACCGGGAGCTTTCATTAAATATACGATACGACCCGATAGGACTTACTCTGTTTTATACTAATTAATCCCCGACGCGTGCAACCCCTAACCCCCTTTCAACTTTTTCGACGTCATCGATCCCGTTCGACCATTGCACGTTATCGACGTGACGTACAAAAAAACTTTTAAATATAACAACTAAATTTTCATCCCCTCCTCACCAACCCCTTAATCGTACCACCGAATCGGTCGCTGCTAATTAGCGATATCGATGTTACGTAAGTGATTTTGATATTAAAAAAAAAAGAAATTATGGATCGTTCGTAGAAGCAATTTGAGATGACGAAACCTAAAGTGCCGGTTAATCATGGTAATAAAAATATTCCTGACAATCTTCCAATCGTCGCTCTCATTAAAGTCGTGTCGACTTACGATAAAACGTCGAGTGGATATCGCCTGAGCAACTGAACGCGGCAGAACGAGCCAGCGAATGTAAGGAGCGAGAACGAAACTGATTCGATCATCCTGACGTTACTCTATAAATAGATATACCGATGATGGAAGGCTTTAAACGAGATGATATGGCCTCTGATCGACCCAATCAATGCATCCACTAAATCATCGTCTAAACTGACGGCCGCAACACACGCGTTTAACGCGGTGACGATGGTGGGCGACCGGAAGAGTCCACTCATCCAGTGATTGCCGATGCATGCCGTCTTTATGAGACTGCCGTTACACTACACTCGGTCCATACGTGATACGAATTACTCGCTGGTGATTCGCAATCTGCGAGCAAAACAGAAATTGACAATGCGCCACAGGCGTATGACTATACGCAAGAAGGAAGAACAGCACAGCGATAAAGTGCCGATTCCACAGTACCAATGCGAATGATCCGAATTAAGCGTTAAGGTCGGTCTAGGTAAAATTAAATGATCGGAGGACCCGGAGGTCGCTAACCCAAGCTTAGAACGCAGAAGCTGCGGATGAGGAGGAAGAAGAGCGTCCTGCCTTAATGTCCAGTGTCCGGCAATCAGGTATTGACTTTTCCATTAGCCAGGAGAGTTGTGGTCACCGTAACGGGAAAATTGGTCGTAGGGTAAAAGGGACGAAGGTGGGAGCGAAGGTAGATGACGTCACTATCTTTCCAGCTCCCTTTCTCCACGTCCTTTTCTCTTTTACTCTCTTTCGGTTATTCTCCCGGTCCTTTTAGGTTCCTGCTCTTACCGCACGAACGTTGGTACACCGGGCATCCGGTCCTCGTATTACCTATGTGTATCTATGAGTATGGGAAGGACACGTGGACTGAGATAGGACTGAGAGGGGCTGACATTAATTCTCATAACATTTTACGAGGCTGTATCTGACCTGTGTCAAATCCTCCCATACCCACCTATCCCTACGGTTTAGGACTCATAACTCCCAATCACCCTAAGACATGCAGTACTGGAGCAATTGCTGCCGCCAGTGGATACCCACATACCTGGCTATCAGTGACTATTCCTGATATTGCTAGCCGGAACATTGGCTGTGGCAACTTGAGTATCTACGATATCCGGTTGTTCGCTTATAAACAATTTCGTCTTAGTGGTCCAAGACGGTACCTGTGGTATTTCTTATGGTGTTGAGTATCTTGAAGATACAAGTTGGATCAGAGCCGGAGCTGATGATAATGAAAAAAATGCCTCGTTCAGAGAAGCTGTGTGAGCATTTCGGTCCAGGGTGAAGCGAAGAATTCATGGATACAGAGGATACACAGGGACGAAGGGTGAGGAGGAGAGTAAAAGTGTAGGGAAAGGCAGTCGTTAAACGTTCCAAGAAAATCGCGGGACACGTTCGCTGTTCAATTTCGCAAGGGCGTCCCGCTTAAAAACTCTGAGTTCTTTTTGATCTCGCTAAAGAATTCATTAAGTTTGCGGGCGCGCGGTTAGGTATTAATACGGGAACGGGAAAATACCGGGCGCGCTTTATGCTCCCACGAGCTTTGAGATTTGGGGGGGCGGAGGGCGAGTCGGGTGGATGTACATGTATATATACACATCCTTTCGCTTTCTCTTGCTCTCCTCTCTCGCATCCCTTAACTATCGATGATTTTTTTAAAACCATCTGAAAAAAAAGTATAGAGAACCGAGTTAAAGAACTGACTCGACCTAAGGGCGTAGAAGGAGCTTGCCTGACCGGAGCTTAGGGGACGATTTAATTTCTTTGTAAAAACTTGCCGGCTCAGGCTGAAGAGAGATGCGAAACCTGCCTGAAGAAGGAAAAACGAGTCGCTTCGACCTTAGACCTGCGGTTAGCCCTTAGCGAATGGTGATACTAAGGGTAGGTGGTATAACCAGAGTAAAGATTGGCTGGACGATGGACGATCGGATAGGAAAGCTGTAGGGGTTGTTTCCCTGTCGGCGAAGTGCATTTGGCCATCAAATAACATCGGCAGCGCCTATAACCGGCTTATACGCCCGGACATAAAGTCGACTCGCCGTTCACCAGCGAGACTTCCCTCCCTAGGAACCAGCCCCCCCCCTCTCTCCCGCCCCTCCCCACACACGCGAAACACACTAACTCGTCATCAGCGGACGTCCAACCACCCTCCTGCTACCTATACGGTATCAGGAGTTGCGGCTCTTAGGGGGGCTTAGGTCGCGATATCAGTTGATTGGGTCTCGCAAGTGTCTCTACAAGCCAGTATTCCCCGTTAGTCTTTGCCCAGTGGCAAACCTTAATGGCTACCCCTTCGGACCCCGACCTTCTATCATATTCCCTCTTAACACCCGTTCTCGCTATACTGAAAACTACCCCTCTGCTAGGAAGCATACCGTATGTACCTGCCTGAGACTTTCCAACGGGCAGCTATGATTTTCCGAAGGGGGATGATTTCTAATTAAACTTCATCCACCCTTCGCACCTCATATGTATACATATATACTTTATACCTAACCTCTTGCAAGACACCAACTCCTTTTTCTCCGACAAGATTAAGAAAGCGCTACCAGATTTCCGCACTCGGGCACTACTTCCTATATCCATATCCGGAGAATACCAATAACTTGCCAATATCGGCATCACTGGCGTACTGAGCGCAATATAAACATTTATGGCCCAATGTGGTGTCCTTCCACACTCCTCGTCCACCGTTCGTCCCTTAGAGGTTCTCAAATAATACGGGTATACGATGTTGTATCGACGTAAGTAGAAAAAAAGATATCAATGAAAAGCATCCCTTAGAAAAGAAAAACGCTAGCACCTGCACACAACTGTACGAAAGTTCCGTGTAGCAATATTGAAATTTAAGTGAAATCAACCCCCTGACACTCTGAGAACCTTTTCCAATTAACAATGAGAGCTGCTGCGTCCTGGGACATCTATAAGACATGAAATGAAAGAAGGGTGGGCATCGGTAGCCAATGTGGTTGCAACGTGGAGTATCGTCCTTCCTTACGAACGACATAGGGATTCACCCTTAGTCTGTCCTAGGAGTGAGTATCAATGTGCGAAGCCAGGTTGGCATGTAGACGTGTGCGTCGGGGACACTTAATGTTTCTCTATCTATAGCGGACAGGACAGGGTAGCAAGGATATTGTTATATACGACATTTGCGGAGGACCAGGGTAGAGAAGAGAGCTGGTAACACTGTGTGTTTATGTGAGTGAGAGAGAGAAAAGAAAAGAGAGAAGAAAAGAAAATACAAGAGTGCCAGAGCAGGAGCTCCAAGAGATATCGTCGACCACCAATTACTGGCGACCAAGACTTATTGAAAAGATCCCCATGGGCGAAGCCTCGTAGAATCACGTTTCATATAGCTAATGAACACCGATTACCCTTCTCGGCGAGTAGGTGCAGCAAGCGTCGAGTATTTCTTGTAATTGGAAATAGCGATAAGAAATTGACTTTCGGTGGAGAAAATTCAAAATTTCAGTAGAGATTATAATATACCAGAAAACAGTGTGGTGGCTGTGCCCGTAAAGAGACTTTGACAGGGTGTATAGTGTGGAGTATACGGGAAACTGACAGTGGCACGAAATCAAAGGCCACACGCGATAAATTAGATTGTGTAAGTTGCGGAGGAATTGTATCACTTTGACGTTAGATTCGATATTTCGGCATAAAATAGCTTAGACGCAGAGAATCCGCCCCACTGTATTGAGAAGTAAACGCCATAATTCGGTAACACCTTCAACCCCCGATATAAGGGAGTATTAGTTTTGATGCTGCCTCCTCGTAACACGTGGGCTGTCTGGCTCGTAGCTCGCCTTACCTACTACCAGCGCATAGCCCGTAGTAGCTTCCAGCTCTCATACCTCATGAGCCGGTATAGCTCGTTGCTTGCAGCGAGCGAGCGAGAGAAGATTCTCTTTACCAATTTTCCTCCTCAAAGCTCCATCGTCTTTGATCAGCTCTTGCAGCGCCCCTATAATGTCTCCGACCCCTGAACGACACCCAACCACCCCCCTCCGTAACATTCTGTGTTTCTTCCCTGTCACCGTTCGTTGCATCCGTGTACTTACTCCTCGTCGAATTCCTCAGCCAAGTGATCCAATATTTTATCCAATCGCAGTATAATTAAGATGAATCCCAAAGATAATAAGTTTTAATTAATTATCTATATATTTGATCGTCGAACGAGTCCTCGAGTACTTTTCACTTATCCGTCACCATGGCCGCGGATACCTGAGTCCTCGCGGAGGGCACTTGGCAACGTGAACGGATGGGTTGAAAGGGAGAATATAGAAATGGCTTTCGAGATTCAGACAGTTTCTCGTTAAAGTAATCCGCTTGAGTTTTCGTGAAATATCGAAACATATAGAGGCCACGAGTAATCTCAGAGGCGACGATTGCCAATCTCGTCGAGTCCTGGAAATAATATGACGTCGTCGACGTCGCCTCTCGGAATCCATGCCTCGATCAGGCTTACGCCAATGAGAGGGATGGCATTAATTATTCCCTTTAGACTACGCGTGGTACGATCTCCCAGACTCTGTTCGCTGTCGCCATTAATTTACATTGCTCGAACCATCCAAAGTACTCTGTCTCAGTTATACCAACCCCTCTGGATATTTACCGTTCATCGTCTCCCTTATCGTTGGTAATGCCTCTTTTTTTTATCATTAACATATTTATAAATATCATCGTATACCCTCCTACGTCAGCCGTCTCCGGATCCATCCCCCTGGCGGCTACGGACGGTACCATTTCCCTCAATTTCCTCAGATCGTAGCTGATGAAAGGAGCCCGTTAATTGGGAATACTGATGCCAGCGCGAAAGAGTATTTTGGATCAATCCTACGTTGTGCCGTATCGTCCCTTGACTTTTCTCAGACTCCCTCGAGCTCCCAACCAGAGAGGTTCACCAGATTCTCCGCGTCTCCGCCCATATACGAGAGATCCTCGCGGATGATAAGACCAGCAGGACTCCGTCAAAGGAACCTCATTTATGAGACTTTCAGCAAACAAATGGATAAATCTAATATCGCTCCTCCTATCGTCAAGAAAATTTCCCATCCTTGAAAACCTACAAGACGAGTCCATTATCCGGCAGATCACTCGATTTTATTCCCTCTGACATACCCAAGGTGGTAAAACAGATTCGACACTGAAATTCAGTAAAAAAAAAAGTACACAGCGAAACTCCACTTGAATTTTATCCCTGTGCCAACCGAGTACACGTATCCAAGTAAATACACGTTAATTAGGACTTAGGCTAAAAAAACGTATCGGCATTGAAAAGAAAGGACAAAGTCACCACGAAAGTTCAGTTGGCCTAATTGAGAATAGTCTCATTGGCCCCAGGCTCAGATATGAATTTCTCAGCTAAATTTCACAGTTAACAATGTTACAAGGGGACGTCAGCCGTATCTCTCATAGAAATCGGCAGCGGTCCAACGATCAGCCATTTGTACCGAGTCACTGAGAATTACGCAGTAGTTGTATACGTACAAGGCATTATTAGCACGTTCACGATCGACGTACACGTGGTTCCCCCTTTATAAGCAAATGGCCATTTTCGCTCCGCCACCATCGATCGGATATGCCTTGAGTGCATCCCGATTAAAAAAGCATGAATTAGCCAGGCACGTCACGCTAGCAGCATCTGTTGTAGCGACCAATAATACGACGCGGCGCGATCCTCAATGTACATCGTGCTGGTGCATCTTGCGCGTATCTCTACACGTTAACGCGCGTACATAATATGGCTGCGTAAGGCAGCGTGTACATACGTGGGTCGCGGGCGGAGATACGTACTACGACCTATCTTAAGTCGGGATCAGTCTGGGTCGGTTCTCCGTTAGTGGCATTTATAACTCATCATTATTATTTGAGTTGATTTGAAACACGCGCGTCTCCCCCTCTCCTCACTCCCGCCTCGCTCCATCCTCATTCCCTCGCCATTCTCTCTTCCGTTTCTGTCTCTCTCGCTGCTTCACGTATACACCCAGCATCCTACTCCTTCCTTCCTCGGGCAGCATTGAACCCTGAAAGCAGCTGCCGGGTAACTTGTACTTTTCACTGGAGTCACCGGGTATATCGGCACGATTGTATAACGCGCTACAGTGGAGACCGATACCGATAAGAGAGAGCCCTTATAGGTCCCAGCCATGTCAGGGAGATGACACTAAAAGTTAACTGGGGTCGATGGGAGAGTGCGGGAAATTTGTCACTATTAAATAAATAAGCCTATAAACACAGCGGAGAGGTCGATCCTCGCGCGAAGCACGTTAACGCCCGATACCTTAGACGGCTGTTATTTCTCATACGAGGGACCCGTCTTACGATCACCGCAGGAAGTGGGCTTCTCTTAAAGAGAGCGGACGGGACGTCACCGATATGGACCGTAGCCAGATAGAGAGAGACGAGTTGGGAACTTGGAGCTTTTTATGGTCTATAAGTTTATCTTATACGCGCGACCCCGGTAGATCGGATCTGATACGTCTATTATGACGTAAATGGTTAACGATCCGAGCACCGATAATGTCCTTTCCCACTGTAACCAAGACTTTCCGCAGCATCCGTACTCTCGATGATTCTTCTATCTCGCAGCATCCAGCCACCACGAAGCACAGTTCTAATAGCCAGTGACTATCAGCTCGTCCTAACGTGGCTTCTCGATTTCACTCCCGAGACACGTACTATCAATTTACATAGTGCCGGACTTGCGTACGTGTGTTCGCAGATGCATTCGGGGAGGGTGGACCACCGTCAGTGGTCCAGATCTTTCGGTCGGAGCGGCTTTGCTCTTGCGAGAGAAGCCGCGCGTGCGATGAGCCGATACGAAGTAGAGCGGCGAAGACGAAAGGGAAAATTGCTAAAGTGGCGGTATGGGGGTTCGGGTTGGCGGGTGGGGATGTGATGGTTGGGTTAAGGGTGAGATGGGGGGCGAGGGGGGGTGGTCCGTCGATACAAGGAGTCGATTGTGGACTGAAAGGCACCGCCGGCCTCGGCACGCCACCACGCTTCAGAAGCACAGTGGCTGTCTGTGCCCAATAGATTCTGATGCTGAGATACCGAACATCGCGCGCCCCATCTCGAATGGCGGCAGGGCTATTAGCTCTAGCTTTGATTGGCTCCGTTTAATGGGCCAGGCGACACGCATATAAATTGCTGCTTGCTTTGAAGATATTTTGAGCAACCGAGAACTAACGCCGCTACTCGATTTCTGTTCGCTATTATACTGCGACGCTCTCCTTGGCAATTATACTTCGGCTTCGTGAATCGGTTCGGAATTCTCTGCTAGGTGGTCACCGACTTGGATGACTAGAGAGAAATTGCTGAGGAGGATCTTTGATGCCGCTGGAGAATTTCCGTGTTTTTCTTTTTTTTTTCTTTTTTACTTTATACCCTATCTAATAACCATAGAGAAATTACGTGACCCGACTGCCGTGAAGTTTGCTGCCGCTTGTGAAAAAATATTGAAACAGGCGAGCGCTTCGATTTTTATTTGACAGAACTTCGTAACCTCCGTTTCGTAGGGATATCGGTGAACGCGGTGTAGGCGGGAAATTCTTTAGGGATTTAAAAAAATCGTTCTCGTGAATCCAACTCGTATTGAAAAGTATAGTGATTTGTTTAGTGAATTGCCGTTTGCTGTTTAATTAATTAATTGTTTGTTTCATCGTCTCGTTAATCATGGAAATTCCTTCGCGTTCGGATGGATCGTCCATGGAAAGACTCACTGAGAGAAGTGTGGGGGGTCAATCGATTTCTAAGGAGTCTGAAGACGAGCTACAGGATTATAACAGATCGCTGTCCCTGCAGGGTGACTCGTGTGTAAACTGTAATCAGACAGTCAAGGTATATTTAAGATTGAAGCCTGGATCAGACAATTACGAAAATTCGGACATGTACACGATAACGAACTCCACGACGCTCCTAACAAAATTGTCTACTGCGGAAGGTGCAGGTGGTTGTCAAAAAAGGGGTAAACATTTTGAAAATCCTACAAGACGTTTCACGTTCGCCAGGACCTTCGGTCCCGAGTGCTCGCAGGCCCAGCTGTTCGATCAGGCTGTTAAGCAGCAAATGGTAGACTTCCTGACAGGTCAAAGTTCGACGGTTATGAATTACGGCACAATCAATGCTGGAAAGTCGTATACCATGCTGGGAACACTCGCGTCACCCGGTATAATACCACGTGGTATAAAGTTGACGTTCTCTACGCTCAATTGCACTTTATTCCCTTGGTACAAGCCGAGTCCGCTGAACGGTGCGATTGGATTGGTTGAATCGGAACGAATTCATGAGACGGAATTAAGAAGAAAATTTATTGCTGATGCGATCGACAAGACTCAGTGGATCACGGCTTTTGAAAGTTTCCAAACTTCCGGTATAGAGGGAAACGAAATTTTCCAAGATGCTTTGTACTCTGTATGGGTATCCTTTGGTGAAATTTATAACGAAACTGCGTATGATCTTTTGGCTGAAAACGAAAGTAAACACTTACCGCTTACCATGGTGACAGATAAGCATGGTTCTACCTTTATCAAAGGGCTTAGAATGATATCAGCCACGACCGATATGGAGGCTTATAAGATTTTTATGATCGGTCAATCAAGACTGAAGGTAGCTTCCACTATGACGAATCCCAAGAGTTCGAGATCTCAGGCGATTTTCACGATAAGGCTATTGAAGTACTTTAACGATTTTTCACCCGACGAAGTCGAGATCAGCTCGATGAATTTTTGCGATCTGCCAGGATTCGGTCAATCCAGAAGAACGTTGAATATCGGCAAGAGACTCAAGGAGGCGCAAAATATTAACAGCAGTCTCTTGGTTCTCGGTAGATGCTTAAAGGCTGTTCTCAATAGTCAAATGTCCAGGGAAAATGGGGAAATTTGCGCTCCGTTTCGCGAATCCAAACTTACGAGATTGTTCCAGAAAGCCCTTTCTGGGAAGGAGTTCATATCGTTCATAGTCAATTTGAATCCGACGTCTGATCTTCATGCCGATAATCAGAGTGTTTTGAGTTTTTGTAATATTGCCAAAAAAATAGCAATCAACCCCAGCATGGATCTGAGAAAGTCAACAGTTTCAGAAATAAATTTTCAAAGTTCTCATACAACGATCGGTAAATTGGATAAAGCTAAGGATGAGATTACCGAAAAATCCTGTATTTCGGAACGAACCGGTTATGCAAAATTGAAAGGAGAAAACGAAATGCTGAAAAAGGAAGTTGCGAATTTGAAGAATTCAATGTTCAGTCGCGAACTGGAAGTTCGACAGGAAATGGTGCAGTCCTGTACGGAAGTGATAAAAGAACTAGAAGCAGAATGGAGAAGTCACGCGAAGGAAGTCGAAAAACATCAAGAAAATTTGCTCAAGTGGTCGGTCAATCAAGTTGAGGATTTTTACAAGGAACGTATTTCGAATATCAATCAAAGAAAACGTAGACGTACGGAGAACGGTAAAGAAAACGAGGAGGATAAAGCGACGATAGAGGAATTGGAGATTGAAAATGCTCAATTAATTTCCAAAATTCTGGGACACAAGGAAACCATACGGGAATTAACGAAGGACAGTACAAAAATAGAAACAGAAAAAAATCAGAGCAATTTCGAGAATAGTCTACTGAGAAAGGAGTTAAAAGATTTGCAAAAATTCATAGAATCGTCACAGGACGAGGGTTGCGACGGTGAAAATTCGGAATGCTTGACAGATCAATTAAAGAATTTGATAAACACCAAAGATGATAAGATCAAGACTTTGAAAAAATCTCTCGATCAATCCAAGGAGGAATACGTAAGGATCAGTGCGGAAGTTATAAGAGCGGAAATGGATTTACTAGGCTCAAAGAAGGTCCTATCGGAGAATTCAACCAAAGTGAAAAACCTCGAAGACAAAGTGTCTGAAAAATCAAATTACATAGGTATGCTCCAGTCACAGTTAAACGTTCAAAGAAAACAGCTGATTGATTCGGAGATAGAGATCCAGGAGTTTCAAGATAAATTGAATAAATCCGAATTGAAGGTATCGATCCTGTCGAGGAGAGTGGAGAAATTTGAAAACTCCGATTACGCGCTATCCGCGTATGCCAATGCGAAAGGCGACGACTCTCTTCTAGAAAATGACCTCAATCAGTCGGACAGTAAATTGCTACTGAAGGAATCGAGAAGCGAAGATAACAGTAAGAACGATTCCGGAATAATAGTAAATCGCGAGAGCGAAAGTCAAAGATCTACGTGCACGACGAACAGTATAAAATCAGAGAGCGATGACAAAGGTAGTCAAACGATTGGATTGGACCAAGAGACCAAAAAAGGGATTCTCGAAGAACTGGAGTCGTTGCAGCAGCAGCACGAGACTCTGAAGGTGAAACGGGTACAGGAGATTCAAAAAACAAATGAGCTTCATGAGGAATTGGAATTTTTCAAAAAGGCTGCGAACGTTCACGAAAGGAACACGGATACGTTTATGGTCCAGGCGAAGGAGTACGAGCTAAAGTATAGAGAGGCGTCGAAGGATCTGGAAGCTCGTTCTCGGGAGTACGAGAACGTGATCAGGGAATTACGTGAGAAACTGGAGATCAGCCAGGAAAGTGAAAATCGTACATCGCGATGTCTGGAGGAATATCTCGAGAAGTCAGACTCCCTGGGGAGTCAGTTATCAGTGGCGTACGGGGAACTCGAAAGAGCCTCTGTCAAGTGCTTCACGCAGCACGTGCCCAAAATTGATAAGCTGGAGAAGGAGTGTCTTTCGAAAAGCCAAAAAATTATTCAACTGGAGGAAAGAATCGTGGAGTTGGAAAAGGACCAAGTGAAACTGGTGGTAATCAACGACAGATTAAAAGATTTGGACGAACTTTTCGAAAGGTCCAATAGAGACAAAATGAACAGTCTGGAGGAGATCAATCGGAGAAAGGAATTTCAATTATTTCTCGAGGAGAAGCTTGAGGAATTCAAGAAACGTATAGACGAGAGGGAGCAAGAAATCGCGTCGCTTCAAGAGAAGCTGCAATTCATTGTTAAGGTGAATTTAGAAAATAGTGAATTGTCCAATGATCTTGGTAAAAGGATAACGGAATCGACAATGAAATTGCGTACTGTCAAGCAGGAATTGATCAGATCGGAAGATGATCGGAGGACGATCGAACGAGACTCCAGACGAGAAATCGGTAAGCTCAGAGCGCATTTACTGGCACTGGAGAAAAATGCGGCATTCCTCAATGCGATTCACCAAGAGGACGAGTGCAGAAGGAACGAAGTGGACGGACTGAAGATTCTGCTTCAAGAGAAGGATCGTGAGATGAATCTTCTGAAGAAGCACAGGGACAAGACCATCAGAAGATACGAATCCTTAGTCCGGCATCTGCAGGGGAACGTGGAGAGATGTAAGCAGGAATCGATGAGAACGAGAAAAGTGCAACAGAAGAAATTGCCATTTTACAAGCAGTGCCAATTTTCCGAGTCAAAGTACGTTAAGGAGGACTCGAGTATTCGCAGTTCCGCCAGTCTGCAAACAATCGATACGTCGACACCAAGGGGATGGAGAAAGTTCAGTAGAAAGAGGGAAAGTTTTATAGAAAACAGTAAACCCCAAGAAGTATGCTGCACTTGATTCGAAGAATTAATTTTTTCGAAATTCCAAATTTTTTTTTTGCGTTACAGGTAAAAAGGAAATCCGACCTGGAAATAATATCTGGGGAGTATCGAATTCCTGAGAGAAACGAGGATTCGTCGGCGATAACCGTTTCTACGACTGACGAATCCCTAGACGAATACCATAGAATAACAAGGTGGATGGAGATACGAAGAAGCAATGGAAAAACGAAATATTTGGTACAAAAGAACGAAGTGTGCATAGACGTCGAGCCGGATGATGATTTTCAAAAAGTCCCAAACGCGGAATTCTATCAAAGATAAATACTGTAAATACCATTCGTTATTAAATATACGCTTGTACGTTACCCACGCAGACTGGAATCAAACCATGAAACATCCCCACAGACTATCATAACTCATAGTCAGATAATCGATCAGTAATATTATTGGCTTACTCCCGCTATTTCCTTTTCCCCCAAGACAAGATCCTAATAGCAAAACCTAGTTCCACTAGGTTCGTTACAATAATCTCACCCCCATAGCCATAGAGACTGACGATATGGGGGGTTTCCGGACGTTCCAGATTTTATTGGCAATATGCCATAATTCCCGACATTAGATGCCGCTGACGCTTTCCTACTCATTACCAGGCTATGGTCTCTACGTGATCTTTTTCATCTAGTTTTTCCCCTTCCGTTTCCCCGACCCCGTCCCCTGTCCCCGTCTTTTTGCGGCTTCTGATTGGAAATTATGACGAGGGTTATCGAAATTGGCCAGCGTCCTGAGCAATCTCCACCCCCGCCCCACGGGCCAAGGGGTGGCTGGAAGATTCCAGGGACAGCCTGAACGGCCACCCCATTTCTGGCACTCGGTCAGATTTCAAGGACCTTCAGGTCGGCGTCGTCGCCGTCGCGATGTCACTGCCTCCACAGTCTCTGCACCCTTAGTGTAACTTTTGAACGAGCGACTCTTGCTTGCCTGGCCGCCTTGTCAAAGGGGTGAGAGGGGGCTGGTTCTCGTTATCGAGAGGGTTGGCTAAGCTCCTGATTCTCCAGCCCTCTCCCTACCCCAATTCCTTCTCTCATTTTCCATCTTTCTCACCCGCGCACCCCCTAGTCGATCCACCCTGACTCTCGTCCTACTTACTACCACTAGTGCCACTAGCAGCAGCGATGGCGGATTCGCGAGGGCCATTCTCGGCGGCTTTACCTCTCGCACTCCGGTGATTTCTCCGGGCAAATGTACCGCGAACTTTCCTCTTTCAATTGGCAATAAGATTTGATCGTTGCGGGAAATATCATCCAATTTCCTTTCTCTCCCTACCTACCCCGAGCTAACCCAGAACGTAGCCTGGGTCCTACTGACGTTCCTATACCTTCCCCGACATCCCCACAGCCTCCCGGCTGACATCCCAAACTTTCCACAGTCCTACTTTCAGCATACACCGACAACGTAGAAAATAGATTCGTCATTGAACGATGTAATTTTCGAAAATCCAAAATTCCCACAATTACTCAAAATTGATATTTCTACAGGGTAACCTGAAATTTTTATAGACCCACCCATGAGGATGGAATTTCGAGTGACGATTTAACTGAGGAAGGGTTAAGAAAGACGAAGACAGCGAGAAGGAGGTTAACGGGGTGAAGGAGGGTTGCGGCAATGGTTGAGGAATATGCGCCAGAGTGCTACGAGAATAAGATGAGAAGGGAGGAAGTAGAAAAGGGGTTAAAGTCATTCGGGCAAAGTTTCCGCGAGACATTAGTTTATAATTCGGCAATCCCGGATCAGTATTTGTCACGATTAGCTGATCCTCTTCTGCGACAATGGCGAATAAGGGTCTCGTCGAGGGTGAGCCCGAGGTAGGACGGAACCCCCGGGGTGGATCCTCCTTCGTGCCACGAGTTTTCATTAATTTCTCCAATTCGACCGAACTATTGTCGTAGTTACGCACAATTTCGAGGCGACAAAGCATCCGCGCCCTCGAGCCCTTCCTACGACCTGAGATTGACGTAGACGTAGAGAGAAACGTAAGGAGTTATAATAACCAGAGAAAGGGCCAAGTAGAAGTAAAGGAGAACAGAGTTTCAGGGATGCGCGATGTGGGACGGAAGGTGAAAAGAGGGGTCGCAGCCTCCTATGGATTATATTTCGCGTGTCATTTACCCCATGATTTAGACCGATGATGTTTCTTCGAGGAAGCAAGGGGAGAGCGGGGGAGCGTGTTATAATTTCTCACGCGTTTACCTAACCTTTCACTGAAGCCGTCAAACAATCCTTCGCACAATTTAATATTTAGACATTTTTCATCGCTAATACCACCGAATTATGAACCACCGAGGAACAAGTCACTCCTTGCCGTTTATCGTTCCATTGTCACGTCCCAGGAAGCATCTGCCATTTTGACAGCCAGTGACGTAAATATCGGCAAGAATTAGGGAGAAAGTTGCACTCGCGTGGCTGAGAGTCGTGAACGCGGCGGGGTTGCGGAGGAAGAAATTGAGGATATAGACCGAATGGGAGAAAGTGCGATATGCATATACGCGATACGTGCAGAAGACAAGGAGAAGAGTATACGGAGCGAGATACGTAGAAATGGAGCAAGCGAGCGGGCGAGCCTGCGAGCTCCGAACAATAAGCAATAATACGTAATGCAATTCAAACGTTGAGGCTGGCAATACTCCGAACCCGACTGGTACAATACCGGGAAATGCAAGGCAGGCATTTCCTGCAAACGGGAAAACGGAGACAATCGTACAATACGAACGGTTCAGTCTATTGCATATTTGCCTTTACGCAATTCCACCGTGTTATTACGCAACCGCGAGTTTATCCTTGTCGTACTCTCGTCCTCCTCTCGTCTCGTTGTAGTAATCGCCATCGGAATTCTTCTCGGTCTCTTTCCCATGCTACCCTACTCCCACCCTAAACTGCCGGATGAGGATCCGGCAGAGACTTCCATCCAGCACGCAGGTACGCCCATCCTCGTCGTTGTCGACGTCATCTTCCTCGTGATCCTCGTCCATATCGGCGCCAAGGTACACGCGACATTTTAATTTCCACATTCCCAGGGACTCGGAAGAGCACTTCCGGTGCCGAAGGCGTCGAGAGGACCTTGACGCTGGGACAGTGGAGCGACCCCTTGGGTAAGAGCAGACGGGATGACGGGAGGGTGTGGAGGGTGCGGATAAATTGTGGAAAGGGGATGAAATCGTTCGTTCTAATATCAGACAACGAGCCCGAAGCGAGAATGGCGACGAAGAGAGGAGAAAGCGAGGAAATTGTCTCAGTGATATACTGAACAGGAAGTTCCTTATATTCCAAGTGGCACACGTTTCGAATGGAATAATTCGACGGTGGTTAAATCTTACTGCAGGAGTAAAGAGGATATAGCCATCCAGTCCGTTCCACGTGTTCCAGTGGTCCAGAGGATTACGATCGGATCCACGAAAAATTCTTTCGAGAATTAACCGGACCAAATCTTCGGAGTACTTTGAATATCCCTATAGAGGGTTCAGCGAATTGGTCGGGCAGGGTCAAAGGTCCCCAGGGCGAGCTGCTGGAGCAAAAGGAGCCTCAGGCAATCCGCAAACGCCGCAGCGTTCCCTCGACACAACTTACCGGGATTTTATTTGTTTTTACATATGCCACGGGATACGATAAGAAAATGCTCGCGATATTTCACGTTTTTATATCCGAAGCCGTTTTGCCTTGAGGTGTTGGCCGGCTCGCATCCCTTGGCCCTACGGGAACGGGGCGTCGCGACGGTCCTTCGTTCGCGTACGAATTTTATACGGCGGACTGATATGCGAAATAAGTAGCCCCCGGCGTATGGACGAGCTCACCCTTATTATTAACTTACTCGATAGCTCGCACGTATACGCGTATGACGATATTTTCGAACTTTCTCCTATTGCTACAATTTTGTCACTTTTTTTTATCACTCCGTCTCTTTTCCTCTTATTACTTCCTTACTCTCCTTCTCTTATCTCTGTCTACATATACGAGCAGGCATAAACGATTTTCTATGGCGGCGGAATTATCCGTATGTAACAAGACGACATGGCTGTATGTTTCAAGTGGCTATTGAGATCCTTCTCGAGCTGCCCTTATGACTTGGCTGATATTGGAGGCAATGAGGCAGGCTACTTTTAACAAGACGACTTCAAACCCTCTTTGCCATTTTGCCATTTCGCCATACAGCCCGATATCCACCCGAACTCCCGATGCGCCGTTCGTTGTTATGGAATACCATAAAATGACGAAGTGCGCGACGAAACCATTGATCTCAATTTCTTTTTCATAACAAGCTCTCGATTATACGAAGGGACTAAGTCTACTTTTTTTTTTTCTTCTCTCGTCCTCCCTTCAATCATCCTTTTCACTCATCGCTATACGCGAACATCCCCGCTGGAACTTTGTCCTATGCTAAAAGCGGGCCAAGAGTGGGAAAGAGAGAGATGAGGATAGCTCAATGTACCTAAGAAGGATCTCGCGTAGCAGTGATGCTGGGCTTCGAGGACTCCTCGCGCAGAGTTATCTTGAGAAATAGTCTTGGCACGATTGGCGCCCAAGGTATTAAGATTCGCGAAACAAAGCGGCGATTTGTCCAAATTTATCGGGCCAGCCGAGCAATTAGGCAAATAAGCAGTCTAAACGGAATAGACAAGGGATGAAACGGATGAAACGGATGGAAGGGATGGAAGGGTGTAACGACAAACAATTTCTCGACGAACGGCAACAACATTTCATTCCATTTGTTCATCCACCGACCCCGTCTTTCACCCCCCCCCCCTCC
>NW_014333312.1:666641-731920 GCF_000341935.2 Cephus cinctus
CCCCGTCTTTCCCCCCCCCCCCCTCCACGGGGTTCACCCTGACTACCAGAAACTCACCCCAATTTTCACTTTCTCCCTTTCTCTCTATCTACCTCACGCTTCTTCCTTCTCTCTCTCTCTCTCTCTCTCTCTCTCTCTCTCTCTCTCTCTCTCTCTCTCTGTACTCACTACTATTCGTTCGACACCCTCACTCGATTTCGTTACACCCTCTAATTTGCTCCTACCGACCTTGCAACCCCCTCCTGTCCTCTCCCTCACTTGTCCGTTGTCTCTCTCTTAATCCCCCACTGATTCCTAGCCGAAAAATCGTCGATCTTTAATTGAAAATTTTTCAAATTTTTTTTCAAATTTTTCCAGCAACCTTTTAACCTATCCGGGTATCGCGTGTTTGGCGCATCGAATAATATTGAAAATATATATCAGATTCTGTGGAAGCAAGATCGCTCGTCCATTCGCAGTAATCCAAAGCGTAACAATGCACATTAGCCAGACGGTAATAATTAGCGCTTTTTACGAGAGTGTCTCGAGGCATGCCCGCACTTTCGTGCAACGACCCCGCAAAGATAAAGATTTCAATTCCAAGAATGAAAATTGTCGATCAATTTAACAATTGACCTGAAATTCCGCGATAATAAAGCACAATCTACAGCCCACATGGAACGGTGGATCGGTGTTTTTAGTTTATTGTATTACATTGCTGCCTTCAGACTTACTCACGGTCCGGGACGGATTTTCTATCCAACGGGTGTTGCCAAGTCGTCATTGAGTCACGTGAAATATAGTACGACTTGAATTTCGCGAAAATCATTTATCAAGACCATCGCCCAATCATCAACCGCCAACAATCATGCCTTAAAATCCCCCTTGAATTTTGCAATTGAAATCTTCAAAACGATCGCCACATTTTTTTTCCCCGGTCACCCTGTACTTTAGGTTTCCGGACTGATGAGTAAGATCGCGTGTGCAGAAAGGGCCCCAGGAGTAATTAAGTTCTCGTCGGTCGGTAGTAAGGCAAGACGGCTTTATTCCTCGTGTCATTATTTGCGCATTGGTGCACTGTTATGACCCAAGGCGCGTTTCTCTGACTGCCGTGAATATTCACGAGGCCATTTTGCTCCGCTCTTGGATTTACCGTCCGGCCTACCGTGGAAAAGTGCTCGCCAATAAACGTACCCGATCGTGGAATCTACACCGGTGATATATTGTCCCTACATAGGTACGTATTCCGTACAGCAACGCCCGATCATATATCATTTTGAATAATGAAAACCGTATAACAAGAATCGCGAAATTCACAGTTTGCAAAGTGCCAATGGTGAATTTTATCATCTGTTCGCAACGTTTATGATATATAATGGACTTTTTTTTTCAATCGACGCAACCTCGCCTTTGTCACTGTGCGAGCATAGTATACGCCATACGTGCGACTGTACGGGAGACGCAGGAAGCGTGTCTCGCGCCCCATTGCATCCTGGGAACACGAAGAGACTTGGAAGAAACTGGAATAAGAGAAACGAACGCTTCGAGAAGAAGAAACCGTTTTCATTGGCACGTCGGCACTTTGTGCACACACAATCGCAAGATCATGCGCACTGTTTGCTTGTACTACTTTTTTTTACTTCTCTCTATCTCCCTGTCCACTGTCTCTCTCTCTCTCTCTCTCTCTCTCTCTCTCTCTCTCTCTCTCTCTCTCTCTCTCTCTCTCTCTCTCTCTCTCTCTCCGCTTCTTTTCATCAGCCGCGCACGAAGTAGCCACCGTAGAAAAACTGTAAATTGATGCGGATGGCTGCTGAGCGAAACGAGACTTCAACGTGCTGCACTTGGCCAATGTTCGATAAGTATAATACGAATTGATGAATTTAAAGATTGACAATTAAGTTATATAGAAATAATAATTAATCGTACATTCTAGAGTCGTTATCAGATCGAACAATAATTCACGATTCGTCTCTGAAATATAAAACCCAATTGGAAATAATTTCCTTAGACTTGCATGCATGCGGGCAGTTATGTGCAACCATGGGTCAATATTTTTTCAATCCATATTTCTACACGGCATGATCATGGGAGTACGTATGTGTAATTGTCTATGGCAAATTCGCAGAAGGCCTTCGGTACAGAGAGTATAGTTGGGACAAAGAAGTTGTACCACAGTAAACGTAATCAATCATATAAGGGCTTTAACGCGATATACGACTTCCCTGAAAATCTATTATTTGTCCTACGGACGATCTTAATAAGGCAAAAAACTAGCGGGAGTCATCAGCACAGCTGCATCTGCCCCCTCGGCCTGCCTCGGGTTATTGAATTAGACGAGACAAACCGAGTGAATAATGGCGTAATGTTTTACTGAGAAGACTACAAAGTCTCGAACGGTCCTTAAACACAGACATCAGCCTCTATTACAGTGGTATAGAAAAAAAATTGCAGTAGATGCTACTGCACTAGTATGTAAATTGCATACGATGCATATCACGAGGAAAAATCTTCTTTGACCTTGATATAGCTTATCAAACTTTTTTTTTCTAAATTTTCATTGCCACAGGAATTTTCTCCGTCACCTGTACTCACGAGTACGAGTAGATTTGTTAGGTGTCATTTGCCAGTGCGGACGGACTCGAGGATCCCTGCCGTTTGCTCGTTTCGTGCCGTTGAAACGAGGTATGAAGAGTGAGAGGGAGAGAGAGAGAGAGAGAGAGAGAGAATGAGAATACAGTGAGTTAAGTGAGATGACCGTAGAGAGCGAAAGAGAGAGAGAGTATAAGTACACCCTGGTGACCAGGGGTAACGATGTTCAAATCTCTCCCGAAATATTGTGATAGCATTGCGTGTTGTTTACAGGATGTTGTAGCTGGGCATTCTGCTATTGACAGCTTCACGCTGTCATGCATCTCGAAATGAGTTATCTCGACGAGAGATGGAAGAGCAAGAGAAAAAAAAGGAGGGAAGCTTACATTAACAATTTTAGATACTAGAGTATTTTCTGTATAATAAAAATTACTTACTTTGTAATCAGTCTGACGTCATCAGATGTATAGATGATTCGGTCCAGTCTATATAAAATAACTTCAGGAATCCAAAAATCACGCGCACTCAACGTTCACTTCACTCGTCACTATCACTATTTTTTTACGTAACCGACACTGCATCTGATAACAATTAATAATATTTTTATCAATTTTTACTAGCCTAATCGGAAAGTACTTGCACTACCGGCGTATGAATTAACACTGGGAGTCGTTCCGTGTTTTGGGTCGTTTGACCTCAAGGTACCTGAAAATAAAAATTGAGAGGGGATTTAGGATGTATAGATTACATTATGAATTAAACAAAGTTCGATGTAAATACACGGTAGATTGACTAGAATGACTTACAAGGTATTCGGTATATCCAAATAATAGAGATAAACAGGTTTCATTCGCGCGATAAATTTAACGCTAGGATTTTCATATTTCACTTAAATTTCCACTCGAAGCGTTGAACATCACGGAAAGGTTGGATATTCATGGTGGATTCATAGGACCGGATGACACTGGACGAAATTTACATCCGGTACTAGACCACGCGCGATGGCTCTTGCCGCTCGAAATTATTTAGTAGTAATTACTATACTGACGCCTAATGACGTAAATACGAATCTCGCGCTGGCTATAACTTACGGCATTCAACGGGCTGTCGCGTCCCGGATGAGAATGGCTGTAGTACAGGACGATGCAAAATTACATAAAATAAAAAGAAGAAAGCGCCAGAATAACATTTCCTGGTGGTACGTGAAATTTCAGTGGTTCCCGTTTCTATCAATTAACAGGTCAGCCAGTCATTATCGGAAACAGCCACGTGATGAAATAATGTCGGGATTGTCGGACGGATCCGTCAGCGACCGCCATTATAACGTATGACGTATAACGTATAAGCGAGCAATGATAACATCAGCACTTATAATGCAAATTAGCTGGTGACACTCAACTCGGTAACGGAGTAATGTAATGCGCGAATAAATAGCAACAACTGCTCCGCTTCCCTGTCAAATGCGCCCTGAACTCTCATAAACCATTGCTGGGTTGTACGGCCTGGGCGTGGGCGTGAGTTGTAGGTATGCTTTTGATGGAAATATTGACTATTACGTAACCGGGAATGTGTATCATTGAATAGCTACCATAAATATCGTGAAATTCTGCCCGACGCACTTCATACTTTTGATTTATCAAACCGGACAGACTGCGAATATCCCGTATTGCTTTTGACAGATCAGAGCCAAGTACGAGTTTGATCAGTGACAGACGTGCCATTGGACTGATGATTTCAATAGGAGAATAATACACCGAGAGGGTATTGAATGTACATAAACTTTTTTGAAATATAAAAAAAGTTCTGTCAAAATATCAATGCGATTTTCTTATCAGTTTTAATTCAATGAACGCGGTAAGATCTTGACAAATTAATCTGTTTCCAATTAGTCGAAATTCTAAAGTCCCCTTTTTAAATCGCATTTAATACCGTGAATGAAGGGGACGTTAACGTTAACACCTAGAGATCGCGCGGGCCATGCGTCCGCGCCTGCGAATAGGTATACATACGCCGTACTGGAAAAAGCGTTCGGATATCCCGGAACTGTTGAGTCGAGAGCATTACTAATTCAACGCCGGCATAAATGATACGTTCAATCCTGTGCCTGAATTAATAAACACAAAAAAAGCCCCGGCTTGCCACCACCCGCCATCCTGACTAATGACGTATTTACCGCTTCGAGTCAAGTCAAGTCGAGTCGCGTATATACCGGTTCATTAAAATTTACTTTATAAGCCGTGAGCGTTGACGCATTCACCGCGGACATAATGAAGCAATGTTTCAATGGAGGTATCACACCCAACCCCACCACCATCGCCATCTTCGTCCCTAGGAAGCTTCTCCATTTCCATCCCCCGTTAAACCCCTTGTCAGTCTCTTTTTGTTTTTCAACCACCCAACCCCCATCTCAATAACAGCTGATTGCACTTAACCGTGGATGCAGAAGAAGAGACTGGATCGACGTCTCGATATAATTACAAGGTATATACCTATAGCGTAGGTGTATGCAGTCTTTGTGATTGGTTGATTTTATTTTTTAGTGGTATCCTATTTTTATTTAAGGTATGGGGCGTCGCGACGCTGAAGGATTACGTCGATCGTACATTGGCTTTTGGTTCTCCCCGTCGTATAAATTATAGCTGGCAGCTTCGATAGCAGCGGGCTGCACATTATTAATCGGGCGACATGTGTTGCGCGAGCCGGCATCGATACTATGCAATTGTGCATAAATTATCGGCGCCCTGTGCCTGACAATTGCTCGGATATTGATGCGATTATCAATAATTTCCTGCGCTGAGCCGGCAGCCCGGCGGAATTGCATACGCGATATGGGACTTCACGCACAGGAGGCTCGCAGTACGTCCCATTTCGCAACGTCGCGCTCGGTTCGTTTTGCAGTATGCAAGTGTGAGATTGGATGAATGAGTTAGTACGCGTACAGGAAATCACTGAAATTCCTCTAACCCTATCCCTCGGGAAGAATTTCGCAGGCGAACAGGCAGGGGAGCGTGGGAGAAACGGTAAGAGAAATAAAAATGAAAAAATTGCACCGCTGCACACGAATGCACTCTACAGGGTCATTCACTTGAAATGGACTACACCGATAAAGCAGCATATGAATGCAATCTAGATTCATAGGCTGGGAGTGCGTCGAAATAGTAAAAGAGCAGGAGGTTAAACGTGGCGATGGGTTATCGGTTGGGGAATATATTTACACCGGATGCCGTGCACCTAATAACGTTATTGCCGTGTGTAAACTCGACTCGTACACTGGGATGCATTAAAAGCGGCTTTATACACCAAGCATAGAAATATTACGGTGCCACTCATTTCCGATGCTGTATTTAGTTTATTAGCACGGTTGGACATTTTTTAAGGCGTACTAACCCACCAACTACAGGATACAGTTTAGTGCGAATTCATTCGTCGTTTTCACCCTTCCTGCATAATTTGTTTTACGTAACGTCGACCTCCTTCTCGGCTTACAGCTTCTCCAAACCGGATGCGTCGTACACGAATAATTCATTGATTCACACGCCTGTTATTTTTCTTCTGCTCCATCACCCTCCCTGTTTTCCTCTAGACAAAATCGAAGAGCGTCTTTCGATTTGAACAAGAAAGAAATGTCCAACGGCTAAAACACGAGGAAACATCGGGACAGCCAAGTTTCCCAAACACTCGGCGATCGTTAGGCAGGAGCGCAAGTTTCTAACGAGTTTAAACAAATAGCGTATAATTTGTGGTGCGTATCGTGCGTGAGTGGCATAGTAGCAGCGTGTATACACGATCGCGGGACGTGTAAACAGCCTTATGTGAAGAAAGAGAAGGTAGAGGAGAAGGAGACTCCACTCGAAATATCAAGAGCCAGTCAGTCAGTTTCTAGAGTTACCAGGATGCATTTGAAAGGCAGAACTTGTTTGAGTCAGGTTAGGGAACCACTTGACATTGATTTATCCCTGGCTGGTAATCTCCAAGTATTTTCTAGGTCTAGACGCTCGTTAAGGCCCAGCCGAAAGATCTTGTAAAATCCCTGGGAATCCTGCTATCGGGATTTCTTTAGCAATTGGATAATATTTCCTGGTTCTACGTGTGAGGGAATCTTGGGGGTCCGACATTAGAGTGAGAGGAGTTAGGAGTCAGGTTAGAACCTAGGAGGCATACCATACATGTGCAGTATGTGCTTTGGCAAGGCTGCTCTGGTTTGAATGAGAAGAGATGCCCGGGAGAGAGGAGAGGGGGGGGGGAGAGAGAGAGAGAGAGAGAACATGAAGCAGAGAGCAAGATCATAGAGAGTGTTCCAGTGGCCCAGTGGCCCCGCGTCGGTAAAACCCCCAATCCCAATTTCCCAGACTGGCGCCGCGACGCCTCCGTCGAGCGTCTGTTTGTATATATGGACTGCCTGCATGCCTTCCCTACCGTAGCAGCTCTTCCTGTCCGAATGGCTACAAGTGCATGTCCCAAAACCCACCTTTCCTTCTGTTTTATTCCCAGTGCCGTCACTCGAGACTCTC
Organism: Cephus cinctus; assembly: GCF_000341935.2. Taxonomy (NCBI): domain Eukaryota; kingdom Metazoa; phylum Arthropoda; class Insecta; order Hymenoptera; family Cephidae; genus Cephus; species Cephus cinctus. The sequence goes on from NW_014333312.1 coordinate 673,721, forward strand.
CTGTGCAAGACAAGTGCACTCAAATGTTATCCAATACGTGTAGGACGTATAGGTACACCAGAATTCAACATATAAATTTTTTTAGTATCCTCATACGCTTTGTGATTTTTCATGAATATCACAGAATTTAATATAAAAGAGAAAGAATCGGTTTGCGCTACGAGGCAAAGATGAATTGTTCCTCTAATTGATCCTTGGTACAATCAGTATACAATGTACGTGAATGCAGTCTACCGTATTCATTTTCCAGCTACGTAATATAATGACGCTCAATAATAATTCTGATTTGTGCAATAGGCACCTATCGCATGTGCACCCGGCGCCGGCACATTCGACGCCGTCAAATCGTTTCGTGCAATACGCATCCAGTGGGTACACGCCACGCACGTGCCAATGATAGGCTCGCATTACGTGTCAGGCTTCTGTTATTACCTTGCACCTATGACTACTGCACGTCGCTCTATGTTCATCATTAAAAAATTTTTATTTAATACCCAAAATATATTGCAATTCCTACTCAGCATATACTATCCATTGAATTGATCAAATTTCCACCTTAAATTTATCCAAACCTTATCAAGGGTCTAACTACTGTAATAAATTATTATCATCGGACTATCATTCAATATATAACAATAAAGTCTATCACATAGGATTATTCTCGTGACGGTCAACCAGTGGGTGCAACAGTATAGCCAATAGCAGAATACATCGAGGACAATGATGCAGCAGGGAGCATCACACGCACGTGGTGCATTGGGGTTGAGCATATCAATGTGAGAAACCCGTTTACTGTTCAACATTGTACAGTCGTATTGCATTGCTGGTATGGCGCTCGGATGGCGTTGGTTGGCAGAGAGATAGCGATAGGGTATAGGATACATATAATTACCGGAGACCGTGCTCCATTTCACACATCACACACCGTGTGATCACGTCACACGGCCGACACCTTCGACTGCACTACGCCATACGTGTGCATACGTGAGAGTGATCTGTACTACAGGTATACGCTGACCATACACGTACCATAGATAGCCATATACATACAGTAGTCGTACACAGTAAACACATAGCCATAAACAGTTTCGTAAAATCGATCGAATTCGATCAAGTCGCATGCGTCTTTAAAGCAAGGTGTGAAAGTCACGCGAACTTTCTTCCTCCGAGCGAAACGGTCAAAGTTCAAGGGGGTATGGCTCACGTCGTTTCAAATGGAAAGAAGGTCACCGATGGCGTGTTCGGGTCGTTGGGTCAGAAGGGGTGCATTGGTATCGGTGACTCTGACGTCACGAGGTCAGGTTGTGCGTAAGGGTAGAAGACAGTAAGGGGCGGCAGGGGTGGCTGGTGGTAAGAGTTCGGTGATACCCACGGCTGCTGTTACCTATAATATGGTTCTGGTGATACTGGTTCCGCGATTACTGCACCGAATAGTGGGGATCCGTAGGGTTCGACGTCTGGGGGTATATCCGCGCGAAGCAATTGAACGGCGAATGATTCAATTTGTCAGACCAATGAGTTTGTCAGATGCCACTCCATGTTGGGACGCCCGGGAATCCACACTCTCGCGGCTGTGACGGGTGAACTCGAATTGGATTTGATTTAATGTTGCACGTATTGCCGCGCATTACACACTAGAAATATCGCAAATCTCTCGCACGGTATCCAATTACTTGTTCATCGAAATACAATAGCGGAAAGCCACCAGGAGTACCGGTGCGACGTACAGTCTGTATGGCAAGTCAGTCGTTCAGTCAGTTAATCAACCAGCGGAATCAGCCAACCAGTAATTATCTGTGAGGGAGTTTGGCAAATTTTCAATTACTATATACTATGCTTCGTTATATATTTTAAAGGGTTCGTGTACGATGTACGGTAAAAATAACTTGTATTCTGTATATAGGTTCGACCATATGCTCCAATTTGTTTACCAATAAAAACGTATCCTTCGACACGTACGATCTTTCCTACGAGCAGATCTAACCACGTTCTGGAACCCTCCCTGGGGGTGTCGGGAATATCCGGACCAGGGACATTTCGGTGCCCGAAATTCATTGCCTATAAATATTTAGAGAAGCTCCCCTTTCTCGGTCTAAGGGAGACTAGGGGTGAGATCCGTCCAGGAGTAACGATAACGTACCTAAACCTTAGGTATAGACTGTATGGATGCCTATAGAGAGTTTTCAGCCACCAGAATACTCTAGGCGGCTTGTCAAAGGTTTTCCAACAAAAAAGGAGAAAAATAGAAAAGGCAAAGGAAACAGGACAAACGTCAAAGATAGCTCGCAACGCTCTTCCCAATGGGCCATGTGTTTTCTACGAAACATTCGATAGTTCCAAGTACGTGTACTATACTGTAGTCCCATATGCATACACGCCTTTCAAACAACACAAATGTATAAACCTATCCTTAAAAAAATCTACTAAGTATCTATGAGTGGACTGGGCTGATTTATCCCCCGAATAAATTTCCTCCCACCCCTCTCCCTCTAGTCACCGATAACGCACAGCACTCGTTCGCGACTTAATTAAAGGGCTTAAAGTCCGAGCCCTGGTGAAAATCCTCATCCGATATCAGCCGCAGTTACAAATATATATCAGGCGGATTAAGGATGTAAGCTTTAGAAAAAGGCGGAGGAGCCGAGCGGTGGGAATAAATTCTAATGTGGGGGCATTATAATTGCGCGGTTTACGTCCCAGCCTGGGCAAGGGCTGCGCGCCAAATTAGCGACGATCATTATTTATGTCTCGGCTGGTTAAAAAAAAAGGGGTTAAAACCGTCCACCGTTGGGGTTCTTTTTACCTTAGCGAAGAGTTCCACCCTCCTCCGTACCAGCTACCTAAGGGTGCATAAGGATTTGGATATATTTAGTTGAATTTCCGTCTAGGCCTTTACGAACGTCCCCTTCACGATATCGGCTGTTCCAATGGGCTGGTACGAGTAAAAGCAGAACAGCCACCAGTGGCGAATGGATGCTGCGTAGATCTGATAAATATTATAGGAATCGTAGACGCATCGAAGTCTGAGGGTGCATCGCGGGTGGGCAGAGCTACCCTTCTGTTATGACGTTCACATCCTCTCCTGGCGTTTCGACCCGGACGCACCCCCTCGCCACCCTTACGAATACCCCGGATCCCATCCACGCCTCTGGCTCTGCCCCGTATCAGTACCGAAGGGCAAACAGCGCACGACACGTGTTTTTAATTTTAGGGTTATGTTAAACATCCCCAAAGCGTAAAGCGGAGAGAAGGTCCCGGCCATGCTCGATTGCATGCTCTTAAAATATTTTTAATATCTCCCAAGCCATGAACTGCTTACCAACGATATAACCCTTCTGTACCAACCGCCCCCGCCATCCCTCGCAGACGTATGGATGCATACTTGGAAAATATGTCGATTCTTGGGAACCCTCTATTATAGTCTGACATTGACGGTATTGTTATCTTGGAAACTGAGAGACTTCCACTTGACATACTCGATCCTAAATCAGAGCTTAATACGACGCGATACAACATCGGTATTTTTTTTTATCAGTACGATAAGGGCTACGGGCTGTGTGCATTTTTAATAAGAGGACCGTAATTTACTGTACACCCTTCTCTCACGACAAGTCCGTCTGGATTTTATAACGTATTTTATGATGTAATACAAACAAGAACTGGCTGATAGTAGCTATCTCCTATGTTAAACACATTATGCTAACGCGGTACTGACATGTCTACGACGAAGTGCAGATAAGCAACAAGTGTGCACCTCGGCGTCGCGTTCTTAACAGTAGAAGTTTTTCTGCATTGCCATCAAATCGCCATTACCTATCGGCCCTTACGTCGATGGCGACCCAATTGCTAAAGTATTATATGTATAAGAAATTGAAGTGCCGGAAGTCGCTAATAAAAATATTTTTTTAAGATCAACATAATTAAGCTGAACCTTCGAGATTATTACGGCAGGGCAATTGTAAGGCGATTGTAACTAGAAGCATTTTTTGAGTAGAAATGGAGAAAAACGAGAAGAATAAATGATCGCGTATCGCATCGGGATGCTCGTATTTCTTCGAAATAGCCGATGAAGCCTCCTTATGGCCGGCAAATATAATAAACTTGGGGTCCATATTTCCAAGCTCATGGTTCGGGCGTTCGTGCTGCCCCAAAGAAAAACAGCCTCTCGTTCCCGTCCGCTTCCTTCCGCGTGTCTTCGGGTTCATAGGGGCCAAAGAAAAGGAGGATCCTGGGCATCGTCATATTTTCTGATTTTCCGCCAATAAACCCCATTACTATTTATCAGACTAATGCGTCCTTATAACACCCATTAACAACAATCTATACCATGTTAGACACTAGACCCGCAATTCTGCGTCCAGGGTAAATTTATTATTAGCTAACAGCAACTACTGTTTCATTCCCCTTACATAAATCGGTAAATCTAAACCCTCAGATTTCTATGAGAACAATACATAATGTACCTAATGCGTACAATCGTGGTCCATATAATTTTCATATACAAAAAAAAAAAATATTATTTCATCTTTCCAAAAAATTGTTATGTAGTACATACAACTCGAAAGGACAGTAAAGTTGGTAGCACTTATATCTAAGAGGACGCGATAAATTCGCCACGTGACGTTTAATTCTCCGGCTAAGGGACGCCGGTACGCCGCTGCCGCCGCCGCGACGGCAGAGACTGACTCCTTTTATTTCCGATTAGTCTTATTTCGTTTAGCTCGGAAAAATGGCGAGTCGTCACGACCTCGCATACTGTAATAGTGTAAGGTGGCCACGTTGGTAGTAATGGGTAAATGAAAGACATCGGGAACACAGAGTGGCGCAAGTCCGTCGTGACGCGTCGAGTTTTTAATTTAAGCACGTCTAAGCGATTCCTCTCGCGAGCGAAGAGCACGAGGAGTTTCCACGAGCCGCGACGAACTCTCTCCCATATTTTCTTCAATTTCTCCTTTTACCACCTATTCGCGTCATTTCCTTTTCTTCCTTCCTTTCTCCTCTTGGCATTCTTGCTCTTCCTTTTCTTATAAATTTTCAAGCCGCACCGGCACGCCATCGCGGATACCTACTGGGATGGCCGGACAAAAAGTAATGTATTAGCCTGTGGTCCAGGGAAGTCTGGTTCATTTAGCTTCAGCATAACGCACACCACTTCTAATGGGATACGGTAAATCTCCAGGAATAGAATCAGACGCAATACGTCGAATCGTATGTACCATGTGTGGTCGTCCCTATTTCTGATTGTATTTTCCTGGTAAAGGTACATATCAATCGAAACCAAACGAAGCAGCCATGCTTTACATTATGAGCGCATTAGAAGATTCATGACTAAAGCTTTTCGTTCTATATGGCTGCTGCATCACCTCATTTCGGTTTATCCTCTTTAATTTTTTTTTCTCAAAAATAAACAGGGTTATAGGCCGTCTGGAATCGTCCTGCGCCAGACTAAACAGTGTCATAGCCCATACGCCTACCATATTCCTGTTTATATTAACATCGACTGAAGGGTCTTCGGTTTACGGTCTAACGATACTAGGCTACCGTGTCTCTGCTACTTGAACGTTTATTTAAATGGCTACTAAATAGGAAGAGCAGTCCAGTATGTACCTAGGACTGCCAGTGGTATAACTGTAGTGGAGTTAGGTACTAACGCGTTGCTAATACCGCTACGACCCAGACTATGACAAAAGGAGAAGCTAGTGGTGCGAAGTAAGAGCACGATAAAGTGCAAAGGAAAGGAAAAAGTTATAGGACAGAAGTAGCCAAGATTCGCAGCAGCATGCGGTAATATAAACGTCGTAAAATAGGAACAGGTGAATCATATAATTCGGTAGGGAGTTCGGAGCAATTCTTATCCGGAGCCTTGGGCTCGCCACAATTCCGCAATTCCACATATAGCGCGACCGCACGCACACGTGCTGTTCATATCGTGCCAAGGGGCGAGAGAGAGAGAGAGAGAGAGAGAGAGTAGTGAATGGTGAGGATGAACAAAGCAAAAGGGTGGCAACGTGCAATCCCTGGATATATACGAGGAGGACAGTCCCGATTTTTCATCCTAACCAAGGAAAACCGTGCACGCTGTGTAGATATGGACATAGAAAAGAGCAGAGTTAGATACAGCATATAGCATAAGATAATCACAGTGAGATTTGAGGAAAGCGTCAAAGCCCACGTGAGAGTAAAAAAGAGTGGGCCTTATACGGTCCTAGGGACAGCAGACAGGTATCCAACTATTCGGTGTTCAAACAAGCCGGCAGGTTGTTCGGATTTTGTTTACTGTGTCGGCGGCACCCTCTCCGGCTCCCTCTCTTATCGCAAGAATAGTTCCGTAGATCAGGCCCCGGGACCGTCAGAAAATCTGTAACCAGGCAAATATTAAAGTCGTACGATAACGCTCCTGCGGCCCGCCGCGTTCCGATTGCGATACTATCTTTATCCCTCGGCGCTATAAACTTTTATAGTCGGGGATGTTTGGAGTTTATTATATTGGGAGCAGCAGCGCCTGAGCCGCGCACCCCTTTTCTCGCCCAGGGCGTCTACGTCACCGATTTCTACACCCTGTATACATATTCATACGCATGTAGATACTTACTGGTCGTCGTTCGATGCGTTTGTGTTTCGTACACGATATACCATTATACCCGCAGCGGTGCATAGGAGTAATGAAAATTGTTAGAGAACTGGATACTGCTGGTAATACGTCCATTTGCCGCGGGTCCGCGAAATAATTTCAGACAGAAGGACAATAGGCAAGGCTGCCACGTATGCAAGCAAATAAGTTAGCCAGCTCTTGATTTAGCGGAGTGGCAGCCTCATAATTGTTACGACATAACCTCCAGATAATCGCGTCTAAAGTTTCAGGACGTTTCGTATAGTTAGTTAGTGGTTTGGGAGCCGGGCATTTAGCCCGTATTGTCGTGCATACACTCAATCTAGATGCATGCTCCTGAGGCCTCTTACGTACTGGTAGATTCATATAGGATGTCGTGTTCCAGGAGGGACATCTTGCACAATCTCATTCCTTACTTCCGCATCTGTAAATCAGAACGGAACTTTGAGCAGCGTAGGTTAACGAACATGGAATTGGTACATTGTATATATTTAGAAAGTAAAGTAATACCGTAAATCTGATCTCATTCGTAAATTCTGCATCTGATCGTTTCCGTGATTCGTTAAGGAATTTAACAAAGCAAAAGGTGCACGCTTCGAGTGAAACGTGCTGGAAGGTGCGATGGAATCTCTAGACGTAATGCAAGCTCGACGCCAGGACGACCGCACGAATTAACGCTTGTTTCCAAAAGCCCTAACGTGCCTGCGACAATTCTTGAGTGCTGTCTGCTGCAGAGGCAACTACCCTCCTCTTGCTCGGATTTCTCCCTCTCTCTCTCTCTCTCTCTCTCTCTCTCGCTCTTCCTACCTCGTTGCTCATCCCTCGGCCTCGTTCGCTCAGTCTCTCGCGCCTCTTTACCCTCTATACCTTGTATATACAGACAGAAGCCCGTCCCCTTCTGACCCCGGAGCAGCAACCACGTTAAACGTTGGTAATGTTAACGTAAATAGATTATAACACTCTGTTAAACAGGCAGGGATGGGCTCGCGAGCGCGAATTACTCACGCATCGTGTGACACGTTCCCCTGTCCTGCCAACCACGGCTTTTGGCCATCGTACGTGGTGCACGCGTCGACGACGATGTCCCCGGGAACATGGAAATCCGGGAACCTCCGTCGCTGCTGGCGATGACTGCTCTTCTAGCCAGTGAGACCAACCAGAGACGTTGCTTCAACAAATATTTGGCCTTCTGTGCGCTCTTGTTTCGAAAATTTTTGTTTATATTTTACAGCAGAATGGAGAGATAAGTTTAGTACTGGTTTTCATTGACCGGAAGGGATGCAGGATACTGTTCTGGGCTATCGTCAGGAACGGTTAGTTTTAGCACAGGAAATTGGTTGTACTCCCATGACCGGTTCGCGAGATAAGAATTTTATGGGGAACTTCCTTCGTTTGGGGTTCTCGAAATCCTAAGAGCCCTGGGACCGTTTCGGCGCAACGTCTATGCATTCCTTGGATGAATGCATCCTTTGTCCTGAAGTCCTGCACTTCGTATCCCTTCCAGGCAAGGTCACTGTCTTCTTCGAAGATACGATTCTTACTTCTTGATGGAATCGTTCGATTAGACTCTTTCCGTTCTAACGTCAATTTCGGAATTACGTGATCTTCTATTCTCTTCTTTCTGTCCTCGGCTTGGCTGCCATCTCCATCAATCAGACGTTACACCCGGGTTTTACAACCCTTCCCATTTTCTTGGGAAGCCATCGTACCGAGACTACTTCCGCTTCGGAGTACTCTCACGCATCGCCTGCGTGCTCTTCGGGTGCGCGTAGGCCTAGGTATTCGCACAATAAGCCCCTCGTAACATTTTTACGAGCAGAACGGTCTACGTCTACGAGTTGCCGCGATATTCTTTCTCCTCTGTTGGATATGAACTCCTATTTACTTTTTGGTGCACACTCAATTTTCCCATATAGAGGTAAAATATAGATATTGAAAATCCATGTTCATCCATCCTCAAAGAATTACTGCAGAGCGTGCATTAATATCCTGAGTAAAGCAGGGTAAAAAAAGAACATGCCTGCATTGGTTTATGATTTCCTTGAAACCCAACACCTATGTGCTCTTAGGATCTGGCTAGGTCGATATTTCTTGGTACTCGCTCTAGAAGGAATCCTGGGTACGTTTCAGGATCCGTCAGTCATTCGCTCGTCTCGCCTTACGTCATGTCGGCATCCTAGGCCGTCTTACTGTCTCCGCCTAATGCATTTTTACGGGGGTTAAAATCATTTATAAGCTATAAATGAGGATTATTGGCCCAAGGGCCACAACGTAACGTACCCAATAAAAGTACACTTTGTCTCTCGTAAGAGACACGGCCAGTCACTCGGGTTTCGGGCACTCTCGCACCGCTCTTTTATCTCTTATTTACAACTCTTTTATTCGCCGATTCCATTTCAATCAGACCCCCACGCATTCTCGAGTCTCTCTCACGTACTGGAAGTACTGTAGAACTATTTGCGGATCCGTGAACTTGCACCCCATACCCGTAGCAACGTATCCTGGAAAAAAGAAATCATTTTTCTCTCTTACCAACAGGATATGGATCTTAAGAAAAAGACGTTTAAATAAACTAATATCTACATGGCTTTATGACAGGATACCCATATCCGGTAGCACTGAGCAAACATCATTTAGTTTACCGGTACCTTTGCACAGACCACAGAATGGCTTTTAAAAAGGATTGGTCGAATCAGTGGAAAGGATCTTTTAATGAAGTTTTAATAAAAACACTACACAATCTGGATGCCTTAACGGCATGAAGATAGTGACACTATTCTCTATGGTATGTCTAGGTACATGGGGATTCCATAACAGATACCTATATATGATACGTCATACCATTCGCAGTAACTATTAGCGCCCGCAGCAATACTCCTTGCGCAATATTCAAATTCATGCCAGGATGGAGTAATGTCTCCTACGTAGGTATAGATTGCTCGCCCTGAGGCCTCTAAACCCTTTCCATGTAGGACAATAATTCCAATATTGCCTTTCAGCCATGTCGATCGCTTCCTACTAAGTGCAAGTAGGACTGCGAGGAGGGTAGCAGGATATCCCGAGGACTCCATCTTTTCAGCCTGTACAGAAACAGAAATTATTGAAGGGATGATTATCGAAAGTAGAGAAAGGAATGAAAAAAAGGTACCAAGCAAGTACTTTTGTTTGAGGAACAAGGGGATACAAAGGGTGGAGAAGATGTTAGTGCGGAGGAATAAAGGGAGACTTTGTAGAATCCTGAAAGACGTTAAAACCACCCTCTAAAAGCAATTTCGTGGGATAGCCACGTTTCCTCGATAAACCGTACCGATATCCCGATGCCGGCTGTCGCTGGTAAAAGGAACAGCGGAACTGAAACCGAGTTTTTAATTTGGCGCGTGTCACGCGACAGGCCGGATACCGAGGGACAGTGCTGGGCGTTTCTAGGAGGGACAAGGATGGCACGGGGTGAGGAACGGAATGGATCCGAGTGGAACGAGCAGCCAGATGAATCTCTCTTGCATTGTCTGCGTTTCAATGGATATGCCCACCCACCTCTCTATTCCTTCGCGGTTTTTGAGCGTTATTTTCGGCGCAAATATTATTGTGTCGAACAATGATCATGTCCTCAATGGACGCGCTCATATCTGCCTGGCAGCATTCCTTGCTTTCTGTCTTTCTGCATTCCTTCCTTTCTTATGCTCTTATACCACGTACTACCTGGAGCATTTCCTAGCACGTAATCTTCGACATTGTTTCAGGGAAGCTCGAGGCCATATTGGAATTGCTAATGCGCCAGAGAATTCTAGCGAAAAATATTATTTTTTGTTCTATCTTATGTGACTTCTCATAACTACGAGGTATGCGAAATTGATTCGTGAGGGTTAGAAAGAAATGGCGAAGGGTTAAAACATAGGGGTAGCTAACACAAGGGAGGCTAACCCAGCACGTGGAATGTATAGTCTCAGTAAAGTCGCGGATATGACGAAGGAATGAATGAATCCATCCACGGGATTTATTCGCTCCGGGCACTGATTCTCTACGAGGGACATCAGGAGGCTGAACGGCTGTCATCGTCATCGTCATTGTTGTCAACCAGCCGAACGTTAAAGTCCCCAGCTGTTCCTTCTAGACACGATAAAGACCGATGCACATCGAATCGACATGCACTTTCATTGTCAGGATATAGTCCTCGGGTACAGTGCCTGACTCCTCGTGCTGGATGGCATCCAGAGTGTCGCCGGTAGACATCTTGCTTTAGAGACAAATTTCTCTGTGGGTGACGGTGACGGTAGAGGAGGAGGTAGAAGAAAAGGGTGTATGATGGCCGAATAGGGAAAGGGTAGCAGAATGAGTGAGTGAGTCGGGGAGCAAAAGCAAGGGAACGGGGAGGTGTAGGATTGTGGTTCGATTCGGCAGCCACCCCCCGGGCATGTCGAGAATTGAGAGACGCGCCATTTCATCCGCAGTCTGCCGATATCGCCTACCTACCTAGTGCCTAGCACCGCCACCCCCTTTCCAAAATATCTCATTCCCAAACGCCTCGAGCTCTCGATGGATTACAAACCTATCTATTACTTCCCTGTCCCGTTTCCAGTCAGATTCTCGAACTCCCGGGTCCCCAGACTCTCCCACTTGGCAAGGATCCTTTCCCGTCAGGGAGACTTCCCACTCTTCAAGGGTGCCTCCTGTATTGGTTCTCATGAACCAAGAACACTTGCTGCCACTACCAAATAACTAGCTCAAGAAAAATCGCTTGACAGCCGTAAGGCTTTGGTATCCAATCCGCGTGAAACCTACAGGAGGGTGATAACATTCTTAAGCAGAGTTCTAAATCTTTCTGTAGCTATGCGGTATACGTATAGTAAGGTTCGAGGAATCAGTAGCGCGAGCTAGTAAACAGGGATGCAATGCAGGGTTGGTAACGAGAGATACGGATGAGGGTTGAGATGGAATTTCTACATCCATTCTAGACTATGGAAGAGGGACGCTAGAAGAGGACAGCGTCGCCAACGTATAGGCAGCCTTCCAGGCAACACCTCTTAGTCTAATTGAAAAGTCGGCAGAAATTGAAAATTGCGATCGCAAATTGCAAGCTGCTTTAGGCCGAGCGAGAGGCTGGGGTTGGGGTTGGTGCGAGGGGATGCGCCTGGGCTTTCGGATGGACCAAGAGGGCGACAGCGGGCTGAAGCGAGTTAGAGAGGGAGGAGAGGAGAGGAGAAGATGCAGACTCCCGTGTCGGAATACGCAAGAATGAAGATTCAGTGTTTTGTCTTGAATTGCAGTGTAGCCAAGCGGAGCCGTCGGTATGGGAGTGCGAATTCAGGCTCGTATGGGCATTCTCTTGCAGAGTTGTCAATTGTAATGCTCTATGCAGTTCTGAGGGTTGATTTCACAGTGTCTACTGCAACTGTCATTGATGCAGCTGATGACGATGTTTCTATTGCTCTTGCCATTCCTATTGCATCCGTGCATCCATCCCACGTGTTTTTATTCCCATTTACGCATTACCCGTCCTGGGGAAAACTTCTTACTCAATTGGCAGACGTTACTTTTTTTCTTTTTCAGGAATTCTATAGAGTGAAAATGAATGGAGAGAATCATTTGTTTCAGGACCACCTGAAGTATCGTGTATATCTGACAGAAAAGGGAACAATAGTATACCAGAGGAGGGATGTAAAAGCAGGAGTTTTACAGCTTTTCGTGTATCCCATATCGATGGACCATTTCTACCCTTATCGACCGGAATACAGAGACTGTTAAAGGCATTTTCATGGTCGGAAGAGCCACCCTTATTCCGGACGTCCCTAGAATACGTCTGGCAGACAAGCCAGAATCGTTCCTCGCTATATGACATCGGACGAGCGCACTCTTTATTTTCCTACGGTTGAAAATAAAGAAAAAATATAAGCAAAAGCAGAACAAGAAAACAAAACAAAAATGAATGCAGCTTACGCGAGAGGACGCTTTAAAGCAGCATTAATTTCCTATGCAGCATTTGTCTTCGCGTTTATGCCTCGTCAACTCTGGGTGAATATCTTGCGGGGCGTTCACCAGGGGTGGCTGTTGCAAGGGAGCGTACACGGACCGCCGCTGCAACGAAGGGTTTACGTGGAAGATGAGAGTGTCGAGGATCATCGGTGGGGGGGCGCTCCGGCTGCTACTCCCACCAACACAAGACAATGTGAAGCGGTGCCTGTTGGAGGTAGCGCGACTTCCTCGAGGATCCTCGTCAGAGTAGGTAGGTAGATAGGTAGGTAGGTAGGTAGGTTGGTACGACGTAAGACGTAAGCCAGAAGAGGAAAGCACGTAATCAAAAGTGGCGGTGGTCGTTACCGAGATTAAGAATATTTTATCGCCGATATTTAATTAAATGATAAAATGTTACGGCCTGGAATTTATAAATTCATCTCAGCAGGGACCGGTGGCTCTGATGTCGGTATGGCGATGTTCCTTGGGGTGGTACCGCCCAAGGGGCGTACAGTTTACTCCGTCTTAATATGCCCTGTTTACATAATACTCCTCCTCTATCTCCCTTACCTCAATTCCTCTTCATACCGACATTTTTCTCTTTTCCTTTCCTCCCTACACTTTTCTCTGTTGTCCTGGGTACCAGCTTACCCTCTCGACCAGACTGGAACTCTGAATCGCTCCGGAACGAGCAGAACCCTGATATCTAAAGGAAAATGTACACTGGTTGATTACCATTATGATCATGATACCGGAAGCCATGCTATTATGTCAAAGCGGTCTTACCAAGGCGAGCAGTAACGGGGCACCTTCCAAATTAAAGTGTAATTCTCTCTGACTGGCTCGACGGAGTCGACCTGGAGCCAAGGAGCACGAAAAGGAATAGTGAAAGTGCACATCAAAGCAATGGGATCTCCTAGTGCTCCATGTTCTTCATTTCTCTCCTTTCTTCTTCTGCGTTTTTTCCTTTCGTTTCTCTTTCCTCTTTGCCTCTCTCTGTTCCTCCCGTTATGTCTCTCTTGCACCCTGTCCCTTTCGTCATTCTCATCTCTCTTCTTCAGTGAAACCCCTTAGCCGACTGCCAGGAAACCAGTGGAAAGTAGCATGAACGGATTCCGCGTAAACGGGGTAATTTGCATTGGAATGAGACTGGCGATCTTCCGAACCCGATCCTTTGGCTACCCCTATGAATCTGCTCAGTAGAACAACCCTTAGTCGACAGTACCACCTTGTTTCCTATAGTTCGAGCATGCTCCATGTATTTTCTCATCCTTTCAGTTGGCTCTGAAATTTGATTAAGCTATATTATACGTCATGTACGAGTTTCTTAAAAATCTGTATGAAATTACTAATAATTATATATCGAGGTGAACTGACCTGGTTGTTCAGGTAGGACGAAGGGCACGTATAAAAGGGGCCAGGTTTTAATCATAGGAGACTTCAGCGGTAGGCTCGGTTCCCGAGTGTGTAGTTTGAAACGTTCGCCGACACCGGGAATGCGAATTGAGAGATAAAACGGTAAACTTGTGCGAAACTCTGGCAGCCTCCTTACTCTTCTCTGGCTCCGTTTCACCCTCGATTTCTCTGGCAGAGTTCTCCCTTCTCCTTCCTCAGTGCAACTAACCCTCTCTGTTCACCTCCATTCTACTCCATGATGCACCCCTCTCTCTTCCTCCCACAGTTCCACACTCTCCCTGTTAGCGGACCCTCTAATTTTCTTCGCAGTTCAGCTATGCGAACTACATTATGGAATAATTGCACGGGTCGTTATTCCCGCGTCTGTCCCTGCTCGTATTGCGAGTTACGGGCAACCGGGAACGGCCCCGAGCGCGCGCAGCTCCTTTCACGGCTCGCACCGAACTCCCGCAGGAGAATCTTTCGCCGTTGCAGCCCCGGAGCAATGGTTTCGAAGCGCGAGAAGAAAAAACAAGGAGAGAAAGTAGGACAAGGGGTAGGACAGCCAGCCGGGAGATATCCAGGAAAGTGGCGTTTTGAACCTGCAATTGCATTGCCAGGAATCAGAGCTATTTCACCCGGCAGCTTGAAGCCCCGACCCTTCGAGATTGCTGAGCTATTCTCGCGACTGAATGTTTCATTAAGGCCACCCGGTATTGCTCTTAGATAACTCTAGAGGGGTAAATGAAATTTCCGCCATCCCCGATATCACTCTCGGTTTAATCAAAGACCATTGCTCGTTCGACGGAAAAAGACAATCCTCGACACGTTTCTCTCGTTAGACTCCTGGAACGAGAATAAACGGGATTCTCCAAGCTCTACATAAGGGGACGCTTACCCGACGTAGAAACACGGATGAGTTTACTCTTCGGGGAAGAGAAAAACATTTGTCGCCAGTTCTAAAGCGAAGGACAGATCGGGAGGAGCGAGCGACTGTTCGTCTAATGATTGCGTCAGAAAGGTAGACGCATCGGAAAACGATGCTTGGAAAAGATAGCTGCAGCACTCGCGACTCTCCTCGAACCGGCAACGTTCGAATGACATCAGAGAAAAGAGAGTGAGGAGAGAGAGAGAGAGAAAGAGAGAGAGAAAGTAAGGACGGAGTACAGAGAGACACGAAAGACCGTGCGAGTGCAAGAGACTGAGTGAGAGAGGAGTGAAAGATAGCACAGCTCTCACAGAGGGGTCTGTGGCCTAGATCGAGACGAACTTGAATGCTCGAATGTCAGAAATGGCGAATCCTCATTTGCCGTTTTCGCGAGGCACGTACACAGATAGACTCGGCGACGGCGGCGGCGTCTGCTCGGGTGCTGTCTGCCGTGCTCATTCCCGCGATCTTCAATTAATGAAACTCGGGTGCAGTCGCGTCGCATGTCAAATAAATATGTCTCCTACCTATTCCCCTTTCCGTTCAACCCTTCCGCACAATCTTCTATCCCGCTTGCCTTCCTTCCTGCCTTTCCTGGTATGGCAGCGGTAGATAGTACCACAACTTTCCCGGGCCCTATTCACCCCCTGCACGTACGTCCCAGGCACCCCTGAGTCAACCCACCCTTAAAGCAATTGATGCCGCCCCTGAGGACACCCCTTCAGTCACCCCCATCTCTCTCGGATGTTGTATCATACGTTGGACCATTTGATCCAAATCGAAATCGTTCATCCAGACTGTACACCGTGTTCCTGACAGTCTTCAGCAGCTTCCTCAATGCCACATAATCCTCGGATCCTTTCCCTCTCGGAGGACGCTGGGTTATCTCGTGGGAGGTGCCTGGTTAAGACTTCTGTGGACGTCACTGAAATAGATAGGGGTGACAGAGCAACCGACAGGGTTGCTGATTAATATTTTTCCAGAGCTCCGCTGTCTTCTCGAAGGAATTTTAAAAAGAAACAAGCTAGTTCGGGTTTGGGCACAGGTCGTAATGTCGCTGCTGGCTTCTCTCCCGTTCCTCCGTTCCTACGTTCATGGGCTACTTCCTTTCGTTCGGTCGTTCGCGTTCCCTAGCTCAGCGATTCTCCCTCTCACACGTCTCTCTTTCCTTCTCTCTCTTTCAAGGCTGCTCCGAGGATATTTCTTTATTCTTATTAGCCCAACAGTGATTTCTGCAAAATTAAAATTGCCTAAGGAGGTATCATTTGCCTTGCCAGTGCCGGCGCGTCTCGGCGCGTCTCGGCGCGTCCCGGCGTATCCCGCCCTTCGTATCTCGCGTACTCCACTTTGGCTCAGCGTCCTTCTCACGCCAGGCACTTCTTTGCCTTCTGCCAACCAACCAACCAGCCAAGAGTTCCTCTGATGTTGCTCCTACAGATAAGTGGTCGGCTCTTGGGTTGCCAGCCTACGGGCACTATTGGTCGATGCGTTCTTCTACCCTCTTCTCTTCTCCTCTCATCACTTTTTTCACTCTTCCTCCTTCCACCTTTCATTTTTATTCTCATTTTCGTCTTCTCTCTCGCTCTACTCTACTCTCTCTTCCTTCTTTCCTTTCTCGTTCTCTTCTGTTTACATTTTTTTTTACATCGTGCTACTTCATTATCTTTCTCATTTTTGAGATGCCTGTATATATGGGCAGCCAGTAGGCACTCTACCTGCCATTGATGCTTCTCTGACAGTTTTAATTCTATTCTTCCCATCCATATCAACGCACTAGTTTCAGATTCAATCGTAATCACTTCCGGGATGCATGGGAATTTAAAGAATCGAATGGGGCAAGGTTCTGCAATCTGTAATCAATAAATAGGTACCATTGTAATTATTATTGAATAGCTGTGCCTGACCACAAAAAGTTAGCATATAGTATAATAGTTACTAAAGAATATATATCTAACGTAAGAATGAGTCAAATGTGTAATAAATAATATTCCAATGACGGCTATACTAACGCCTACTGTGAACACGACTGAATCCCGAACATTGACGACGATTCCCGAAGGCAGCACTCATCGGTCAGTACCCGCAGGCGGGGGGTGGGCGGCTGCCTAGTATACAGGGAATGTATCGGCTTGGAGCTTTCATTCTCGCCAGACCCGTTCTTCTGGTCGTGTGCGACCTTGCTTTACTCCCTCTCTCTCTTTCTCTCTTTCTTTGTATTATCTATTTCCTCAATTTCTTCCGTTGAGGTATACCTTCTTCGTTATATCACCTTGGCATCACTATTAACTCCGTAGTAAATACACCAAGACGGTTTGAACTGTGGAGAGTCATGGGTTGACGTCGGCATCCCTTACTGCGCTCTGTAGGGGAGCGGCCACGTCAACCTGCGTTCGCTTGTGATACTCCACTTGTCGTATAGATGCACTTGCACCTGGTATAACATATGGTAATAATTACATTAGAAAAATTATATTTCTACGGGTCATGATCAATGTAGTATTCTTACACTTATTTTGTTAAGAAAAAAAAAACAAATGATATTAAATGTCTAGTGTTAAATTCAAATGGGCAATACATTTCTTTGACTTGATAATGTCACTTGAGCATAACGATATATCGTTATATTCAATACCTCGATCGATCTGTGTGTCGGTAGGCTATCGATCTGAAACTAGTTGGTTCAACATAGATAATAGTGAAACTGTCAAGAAGACATGTATATGGAAGTAAAAAAATAAAATGATAAGATCCTATAATTTTTCCAAGAACATCAGTATGGATGTTGAATTTTTTTGTTTCCAACAAAACGTCTCGACCCTGACGCAATTAGGCTGAAGAGTGGATAATCTCTACGAAATTCCATTCGACGCCCGCCTTTGAGGAAATCAGTGTAAGTGGAGATAGTCTATCCTATCAAACGATCCGGAGAGCCGCGGAATGCGTCGTGGCGTCGACCTGGGCATCCCTTCAACCCCTACTTTACCGATGAACAAATTGATTCGGAATTTACGTGGTTTCACGCGCAATCGAATCCCGAACCCTCTTTCACCCTGTTACACTCTCTCCCTACATCATCTCTTACACATTCTCGACACTCTCCACTCTATCCAAAGGTATGCCACCTAACCAGAGAATCACGTCAGACAATGACGAGGTCGTCGCGACGCAATTAATACAAGCGTCGAGTTAATCTTGATTAAAACTACCGAGCTATAGTTTCCCTTATTTCTTGAATTATTTCTAGTGGAAAACTACCCCTGTACCAAATAATCATCAGAGTCATTGGTACCAACGTTGTCGGTATCGCGGAAACGTAGTCAGGCTTCTACGATATTTCCTTCATCTTTGTTCAAAGGCAGCCTTTATTATATGTAAATTGATTTCAATTTAGTCGCACAGCCTGCAATTATTTATTGTACTATCGCGTACCGCGCAGAATTTTCAGGGAAACTGGTGAATGCAGAAAGGCGTGGGCGACGCTTCAATAGACACTGCCAGGAGGAACGGAAGCAGGAGTAATAAGGAAGAAGAAGAAGAAGAAGAAGAAGAGAATAAGGATACGAGAGAGTCGTCGCAGCATCCGCTGGCGCGTAGGCCGCATTTTCTACAGCTTCTGCTCCTCCCGTAACGCATCTAGAAACCAAGCTCGAAACCGTTCTCATTAACCCGCGAGCGAATATTTCGCTCCGTCTGTTCTCTGCTACGTTCTATCTGCATTCTGCACTCGAGAGCATTCGGTGGATGCCTACTTTGATTTATCAACGAACATTACACGAAGCTCATATACCATTATCCTATATTCAGTCAAACTTCAAAGAACAATATATATAAATACAATAACACAAAATCTGAACATAGTCCCATAGGCATACCTTAAATCTCAAAATCTCATTAATAAAATATTTTTTTGCCTGACAAGACCACGATAAATTATGCACAAAGTTACGGAAGAATAGTCCTGATAAGAGGAAACAGGAAGTGACTACCGAAAAAAAAAACATGGTAAAAGTAACAGAGACTCTTCACAGCCTTTTTACCAGTTAATTTATTGTAATTAATTTCTGGTATCTTAGGTCCCTATCACCGGACGAACCAGCGTACTAAGGTATCCTCAGGGCGAGTAAGGTACTTTCGTATAAACATTGTTCAATCCCGTACGCACATTCGAGTGTGTAACACGTATTTAAGTCCGTCCGTCCGTAGAATGGCCAAGAATGGGAACAGCAGCGTAGAGGCGTACACACGTGTGAGCGCAATATCTGTAATTAGCGATCCCGATTAAGGTTATTTATGAGCCCGAAGCGCTCACACTGTGTCAGCCATTGTATTTTAATGGCACTTGCCTAGTCGTTTGTGCCTTTACGAAAAAGGAAGTCAAGAAGCCGTTGTACTTGTACTTACAAATTAACGAATCGGAGGTCCGGTCAGAATTTACTGTTGAACCAGCTTATTGTTAGAGAATAGAAACGCCGTTCTCCGTACTCACTTTTAATCGTATTCTCTGTTCTAATAAGAGGAACAAATGCTAGGACTTCTGAGTTATAGTTGAAACTAGATACCCTCGATAAGCAAGTGGATGAAGCTAGACGTAGCCAGACACCTGTCTATAAGACGGCTATCGTATTTCCTCGGTACATGGAAAGGCTCTCCTATCACAAGCTTCTAAGAAATATATAAGGCATAATGACCTTCTTAGTATGGTTAACCAGCCACTAACTACGCAGAGGCAATAATTAAGCGCATTATAGGCGAGCTGCGTGTACGCACAAATGCGCGCTCATGCGTCAACTTTCTCAAGATCCGTCGGTCTACCCTTCGTCGGTTCAACGGCGAGACGTCGTTTCCTACCCGACGCCCTCCTGTCCGCACGGAACCTCTCACCCTCGCTCGGAGAACAGCTCGCACCCTCCTTTATTCAGGGTACCTCCTCGGCACTGGCCCTTCTCTTGGAATATACATTGCACGGTGTCGAGTACACAAGGAGCATGCAAATGCAGGTAACGGGGGCCGTTTCTTCGGTGTATCGGCCCGACGCATCTTCCAGCCAGGCGACGCATAATTATTCAATGGGCACCTACGTGTGCGCACCGATTGATATCGTTGATTATAAGCACAATTATCATTAGCATACTTAATGCTCTTAAGTGCGCTGTGCGAGTGTCTGATACAGCATACGGCCTCCACTGTCCTGGCTGTGTATTGGCCCTCTAGGGATAGTTCCGGCTGTTAAGGGAAGAACATCCCCATCGTGGACTCTATCTTGAATATGGAAGAACCTCGTATTACGTACTTCCTGTCCGATGATGGTGATGTCTTGGAGTTTAAGTCTGGGGATATTCAAATCATGTTGGTTTAATGGCACCGTAGAACCAGGTGCCAATGCTCAGGGATAGATTTCAGATATATATATAGACATAGTCTGGGTAGCTACTGTATATATGTTACTGTCATGCATATTTACTTATTGTAAAATTAAAAATTAAAAAGATGTCAATTACCTACATGACTCGTCTTCAGGAACTTCTCTAAGTGTTCTGCTAGATAGATTTCAAATATACATATAGACATAGTTTGGGTAGCTACTGCATATATGTTACTGTCATGGATGTTTACTTGATATTTATTGTAAAATAAAAAATTAATCAGATGTCAATTACCTACATGACTTGTCTTCAGGAACTTCTCAAGGTGTTCTGCCAGTCTAAGAGGTTCATCGGTATTAGATTGGAAACCCTCCCCGAGCGACCCTCTTTAAGGGCAAGCTTATCGTGGCGACCGTTGGTGGCAAACATCGTGGAAAAGCCAAAGACTTTTCCGCCCTGTATCCGTTATCAATCTTGGGCTATAGCGGCACCCCTTCAGCCACCCTTAGCGGCGTCGCAGGCGTCGCAGGGCCAAAGCCTCAGGAAGGGGATGAATATTCATGCCCGCAGCACTCGCCATCGTCGGACCTTTCAGTGGTGACCAACCTCGTAGATTTTCTGAAGATGCCTCGGCGAACTTTGCAGAAGGTGGGTAATTCCCAGGAGTAGCTTCTTGTAAGGATCCTGAAGACAGCGCTGAAAAATTTCCAATTTCATGAAACACCCTTAACTATGCTGAGAACCACGTTTTGTAAAACACGCTCTGATAACGTTTATAATGGCCGGTACCCTCCATCCCCTTAACAGTGCCACTTTAAAGCCTCTGATAGGATGATAGAGCATGCTAATAAGACGCAATAATAACGATTATTTTAAAAGCGTGATATCGTCCTGGAAGCAGAGTCTCGTAATATCCGGCGGAGCCATTTAATGGTATTGCGATAGCGAATGAAATGCGAATGAGAAAAAGACATGGACGTAGTACGTTGCTCGCGGGGTACAAGCGGCTTATGGTATTATCAAGTTACATTCGATCAAACGATGCCTGTCAAAATACGACTGTATCTAAGAAATTTGTATTTTCTGAGAAAGATCATAAGTATCACTGAATCAAATACAAAGATGAATCCAAAGAGAACACAAATTTCGCTACAACATACATATGGGAGCAGATAGGCAAGTAAAATGTAAACGCTATTCTTTTCCCCTTTCGCAGCCTTCCATATCAACAAAGCTTAGAATTTTTCCATTATTTTATTTTAAACGTAATGATATCCCTTTCTCGCTCGTTCACCATCTCGAACCCTCTCTTATTCGCAGTTTCTCCCTGCCACCCTTAGCAGCCATTCAGCGAAGCGTACATTTCCGCGAACCGGCTTAAAAGATCTCATGATTTCACCGTAAAGATAAAATAATCAACGAACGAGAATATTTTCAAAGAGCGAAGGAGCACAGAAAAAAAATGGCTACGGCAGCCATTCCGAAAGATCCGATAAAGCCATATCGCCAGTTCACCGGAAGTGACTCGTATGAATACCGCCAATGAAAAAGACAGAATAATCAACAATACCATAAAACAAAAACGTACGCTCGTACCTATACACGCACGTTCTTAATCGTATGTGCGATAATTTATCCTGATTTCTATGCATTTCCTCATTCGATAGTCGCAGCTACGTGGAATCACGTGTGGGCGTATCAGCCAAGTAATTAGCGATTACTGATTAAGTCAAAGGCCTGAACATGCCTCGGGGCCATACGTACATTATCAACATAACTCAGAGTACTCAAGTAGCAGCACAGAAATAGGATATAAGGTAAAACTCATTGTAGTCCGATGGTGGCGATTGATACGAGTAAAGAGAGGAGTGATGGGTGCTCCTTGTTCGCTCGTTGCTTGCAAGTCCGAGTCGTTCTGTAGTATCCAACAATTCGCATTGTATGCTAATTACCAACTAATCAGTACCCGCTCGTCGCTATCCCGGAGGAATTACGCGTGACGTAAGTACGGCACGTTGGACGAAATTAAACTTGGCGTGATGCGTTACAATAAACAAGAGCTCGTGAGCATGTAACCACAATTTTCGACTAGAATCCTACTTTCAATTGAGCCTTCAATTTTCTGTAACACCACCGCTGGTCCTTTTACCAAAGCTTGAAGAGGTATAATCTATGCCATCTATACGTTCACGTGTGGTTAAGTGCGCAAGCTCTGACTGAAGGGAGGATTTTATTTACATTTTCGTACAGTGCCTGTACAAGCTTTAATTACAGTGACTTATAAGAGCACGCGCCTGCATCCGTCTCTTCGTACCTTCGTTTGTCCTTGGCAACACCGTACTGATTTTCTATACTTATATATATCAGTAGGGTATATCTATATATCCACACACAGAAAAGGATATGGTATAGCATTTTTCCTTCCTTCTTGTTTTTATTTTCTTTCCTATGCATCTCATGAATTCTTCCAATTTTTATTGTTTGGTATCGGTTAGTCAAAGAACGTCCAGTGTAATCCTTATATCCGATACTGAACTCCGGACTGGAACTTCCTGTAAGATAGAATAAAAATAATTATTATATAAGCGTAAAATGTTTTCCAACAAGTAACGACTCCGCACTACGTTCGATTCCTCGTAGGGATCCCTCGCTTAATGGGAACTAAACGGCAGAACGGCTAATGGTTTTTTACTGATGTTACGTCCGATCTAAGAGTGCCCGAGTGCACTCATGAGCGGCGTATTTTTCCATAATTAGTTAGCGGGAATTAACAATGGATGCCGTCGGCCCGTGGAGCTACTCTGGGATTGCTTGGGCACAGACTGTTCTAGAAAGATAAATAAATTATCACTTAGACGAACTAACGAGTGGTTGCTCGGCTTCTTACGCTTCTTGAATATGCATCGTTTGTGTATACGCGGCCGCGCACTACCCTGGACTCTAACAATTTTAACGTTTATCTTAATAACGTCGACGGACGATCGAGCCAATTCCACTACGCCCGGACGATCGTCCACTGTAATTTAATGGGATCCACGATAATGTTATATCTGACTTTATTAAACCGAACATAATTCTTTTGAACTTTTATATACATACACCGGAACCCTCTAGGTACTGAAATTTTCGTCGTTTACAAGTAGACTGGCATATTGTATCTATATGTCAAGATACAAAGGAGAGATTCGAAGCTGGGTAATTAGAAGTAGGAACTCATATGGAAAAGTGGGTTTCCGACGATCCGAGACCGCTATCGGACAATCATTGGGCAACCTTCTTCGCACAGGAGGCCCATTCAAAACGTATGCGGCTTTCCCACGTGCTGAAATATAACTCGCAATAAACCAAAGTGATAGTAGGTTAATTCCCCCGATGTTATCTCCCAGTTACTCGAGAACACTGTATTCCTTAGGTGTCTATATGCATATACCTGAATCCCAGTGCAACGTTAACACTATTATCCAGTGGACAGATACACAATGAGAAAAATGTCCTCGGCTTCTGTCTTCGTTGTTTTACATGGACACTAGAGTCCAGTAGTTTCGCACATTCGAGCAAGCAATTTAATTTGCCACCTCATTGGCTAGCACGAACTACCGGACATTAGACGGTCCAATGATTTTCCAAAAGTACACTAAGCCATTCCGATTCCCAAACGATAGAAAGCGATAGGGCTCTTTGGACATTGCCTGAGAGTGACAGAGAAGAGGGATAGAAATAAAAGTGTATTCTACCAATAAAGAATGACCGTGCCGGTCGCGTATAATCAAGAGATTAGTCGAGGAATAGATCAGACACAGGCCGAAGGCTCCCGGTTAGCTAAAAGCTTTAGCAGTGGCCATTAGCACTGAGAGGCAGAGAGAAGGCGATGCTACTATCGCAGAACTGACTTTGTGCGAAAATGCGATTATAAGTCACGAGGTGTTGGACAGGACGTCTGGTACGCTGCCAGTGTAGAACCCCTCCGACACGTGGGATTGATTGGATATCCGGTTAGGGGGATGCTGTACACCAGCGAGATGAAAGACAAAGGATCTGGGCTTTGACGGGGAAAATGTGCTTTTCCATCAAT
Organism: Cephus cinctus; assembly: GCF_000341935.2. Taxonomy (NCBI): domain Eukaryota; kingdom Metazoa; phylum Arthropoda; class Insecta; order Hymenoptera; family Cephidae; genus Cephus; species Cephus cinctus. The sequence goes on from NW_014333312.1 coordinate 698,038, forward strand.
GAAAAACATCCATCGGAAAATCCATTTGAAGCTGCAAGATATACATAAAATTTTCAGAACAGAGTTTTATGCAAAAAGAAATAGTAATAATATATTATACCTCTGGTATGTGTGTATTTATGTATCCAACGCATCTCATGGTAATAGGATGAGTAAGGAAGGCGAGGATTTACTGTACGTAACGGTGGTTCACGTTTACACTCTAGATTGAAAGAGAGAGACGTTGAGATTCTGAAATGAGTAAATTATATGAAATACGAAGAGAGACAGACTAATGGAGAATACATGAAGTAACATTATACGTAGATACATACGCACTTGTTTCAAGCAAGAAGAATGAAGACTCAGGGAGTATCCGCGGATTTCCCATTGAGAGATTAGCATTTCCGCTTTTCTCTCAACAATTCCTCGTTTCCGTACGGATTATCCACTAATCCTGGCGGGGAACAGGATAGACGTTATATATACACCCAGCGGACGAGCCTCGATCTTCCTCTTCAGGTATATCAAGTATTATTTCAGTGTGATTCCAAGCTCGATGCACCGAAGCGTATCCTGAAAATGAATTCGCAAGATAAGTATATATACTATATGCGAGAGACAAAGATTGTACATAGAAACAAGAAGTGTATCCTGACTAGTACATCGGACTACACTAGGTCCTATGCAACTACTGGGGAATCTTGTCGACCCTGCAAATCATCCCCGGCGTCGTGTTGCCTTCCCTAGTAAAATCTTTTCAGGACCAGCCGTTATCAAAGAAGTTTCGCACGGGCCCGCATGTATAATGAAAGTACGACGTCCTCTCTTTAAAAGATACAGCTTTCACAGGCTCGCCAACCCTTTACAAATCAAAGCCATGCCGGTAATAAGCAGCCGACCGGTCTACGTTGGGAGGACGGACCTGGCGAGGATATTCGGATGGCTCTGATGGTGATGGTAGTCGACCAGGTATGCCGAGGGGTGGAGAAGGGAGAGGGTGGTGGATGGGTGGCAAGGAAGCAACTGCGAGAGTGGTCATACGTGATGGACAAGAGATGCGCGAGGGTGGCTACCAGCCGAGGAGCAGAAAAGCAGAAAGAGAAGGTAGAAGGCTGGAGGATGATGCATTATTGAGTGGACTGTCGAGGGGGTGTGTAATCGCACACATCCTCACTGCTCTGCTAATGGACTCCAGGCCTCTTTTTACCCCCTGCCACAGCTACCACCCTAGCCAGAAGCAGCGGACATCGCGATATTTTCACCACCTCAAGACCCAGGCGCAGCTCACTGATGCTGCCTCCAGTGTCGCTCCTCTACTCTGCCAGTGCATAAGGGGTTGTCCTAGTAAAAGGATGTACCAGTACGCCCGGGGGTAGCTATGTACCTACTTGTACGCTACCAGAGACATGTTATTATTGGATTACATTTTTAATCCCTTTCCACCTAGACATCACCCACCGCCAGGGGGATGCAGTATGACCTATCCTCCACTTTCGTATTCCGGATGGAATTATTATGCAGGAGATTTCATTTATTACACGTGCGCACCACAAACGACCGCATTTTCCAATGGGGATAATCGAATTCCAGTGTGTTACCTGGATTTATGCAGAAACCCATCACCCTTACGCTCATGCCTTTCTTTGTGATTATTATATCATTTAACAATAGAAACACAGTCCGCATCGAAACATTCTTCTAAGGATCTGAAATATCCAGTGAACATCACGCACCATCAGAAGAGGAATCAATTCAGAAGGTAAAAGACATACAGAAAGCTAAGGGTGGAGACGATGGTGGGGACTGAAAAGGAAATTTCTGAAAAGAAATAATCCTTTATTGTACGCAAGGGGAAACCGCTTCTGGATACTGTCATCGTTTCTCCCCCGTTCCACTGGATCCAACTCAAATCCCAATCACGAGTAGCCCCACTGCAAACCCAGTGACACTATTGGTCCGTATAGCGAGTACGTTGACAGGTCAAAATAAAAAAATGCCAGGCATTGTCAAGGAGTCACGTATCCAAAAAGCGGCTTGTCATCTCCTCCTTCTTGACAAAACACAATAATTTTCTGTCAATTCATGCCATTAACCGCTCTACGACTTATGGCTTCACTCTTCCTGGAAGCCACCATAGAGAACCCCGTGACTCGCGCAAGCTTTCCTAAGGAGATCCGCTGGCATCATTCTCGATAGGACTTTAACCCCCAACCAGTTACGCGCTTCCGGGAAATACCTCGCGACGCTGGACCAACGGCCAGAAATAACATTGATCTCGAACAATAACCTTCAAACGAAGAAGAATCACTGATCATTCGATGGCGTCATGATTTTCTGAACTCCTCGAACGTCAGGTACGTTGCATTGAAATTTCTCTCTGAGCGCCAGGCAATTGGGACAAATTGTGTGAACCTGGGAAACGGGTACGTAATCGTCACGGATCGCTGGATGAAGAAGAAGCCGGGAACGTATTCAGCGTTAGGAACTAATTGGCGCCGACCTGGACGGATCGAAAAGAAGCCTAGCGGCTCATGTCTTCCATTAACGAGGAAGACGTAACGATCCTTCGAGTAGGCGCATTCCCGCTGCTGATGTTTTTATAGGTTTCGCAAGGAAGGAAGCGATTCTCGCGTACGCGATATGGTGCTGAACATGACTTGTTAAAGGCTGCTTTACGAGTTTGCATTTATAGCCCCCTGCAATATTTTTAATACCCATTGTCTGCTTGGATAATAGAACTGTGCGTTACACCTATTGGAGAAGAAAAAAATATTAACAATACTGTACAGATACTGAATGAAATATAGTAATTCATTGTCATGCTCTTTAGTCTACCTTTAAGTTACCCACCATTGCGATCCCTATGGGACACTTCGCAGTGTTGTTCCGCTTCACCGAAAAGATAGCGAATCGTTCGGGATAGAAACAAGTCACGGCTCACGGAGGTCTATTCATTATAGCAGATTCTCCGCGAACTGCTCGTTAATGCCATCATTACACTGAGCGCCGTTAAAACGCGAAGGCAATGTCTTAAACGCGAATCTCGTGACTTCAACAGCTCAACACTCAACTCTGCAGTTTCTCTTAGATTACCCAGGACTTGATAAGGAATAAGTTGTGGACTGGAATATGAAACAAAAGAATTTAGTTCTTACTATATGTTACAACCAGTATGTATTAATAATGAATACACACCTGCCTAATAATACAAGTAGGATAATACCTATAGTGTGCTCAAGTAATATTTATTTTAGGTTCTCTATTTCTCCATGTATCCACACACTCTGCTTCATCAGGTCGTCGAGCATGCCTTTTCTCTCATGGGCCCCAAACCTGGCCCCGTTAATTGTTCACGAAGTCGAGTCAGGCCGCACGATACGTATCTGAGTGAATTCGAATGAGCGAGCTTAGGAGAGAAAGAGAGAGAGAGAGAAAAAGAAGAAACATTATTTTCAGGTGAATTAAAAGTAGCTAATTATGACCAGTTTCCAGGACAGTATGGAAGTCTTGTGCAAGAATGACTGATGGTAGGAAACTTCATCATGTATTCTAAATTCCTAGATTTTAAGTAAACGATAAGAGAATATGTTGCGTCTTCCGGACGTTAGAGTTAAATCGACCATACTTGGCTAAACTTATCTCACGGAATAACTAAATAACGTATGATTATTAAAGTTATAATATTTCAGAAAATCTTTTCCCAAGGAATAGGAAGTATTGTAGATAGACGTATCTCTTTAGTTTGCATGACTTCTTTGGAAAATGAGTCTCCCCTAAGTTTAATGCGCGAACAGTCCCTCCAGGGTGGACAGGATATGACCTACCAGCGTCCCTTCGTTGCACACACTATACCGAAATGACCCCACTTTGACTGTTCAACCACTATTACAAGTCTCCTCTGGCTCATCTCGGAAATTACTTCCGTTCTGACGTCGTCCTAACCGGCCAATGACGGCGCCTCTTTCCTCGTTACTTTTCACTAGACCAAGAGATGACCAGAGCGCCCTTTTGATGAAATCTGCGGATGGGAAAGAGACAAACTCGTATACTGTGCTATAGTACAAAAAAATATAGTATAGAACAATAATATCGTCATATGGTAATTATGGAACGTCTCGTGGAAAGAAGCCGAAGATAGAATCCAAGTGCGAGTCGGTAGGTGGTTCCGGTTCTCACACTCTCGGTAAAACAAATAGCCGGCGTTAACGAGGGCCAATCAATAACCGCGGATAACGAGCGGTTTCGCGGACAAAGCCTCGATCGAACCGTGTCTCGGATACGCCTCCAGGAGCCGGACGCCTCCTGGAGGAGGCCCTGATCACCGGGGCGGGTTAACGAGCGAGTCTCACGGCGTTCACCAGGGACTTCACTTGGTTACACGAGAAGACTTCACACTGGATGGATTTACGAAGGTGTATCCTGTCTCTCTTTATCTTTATCTTGCTCTCCTCTTCTGGAGATACACCGTGCAGAGAGATAAGCATGCTCGTGCGTATCTAATAAATGGAATGCTCATAGATCATACGGATAGGATATATTACTGGTTCGATAACTTTACTGTAGAAATTGTAGGTGAGGTGTGGAGAGGTTGTATGTGAAGCGTGGGATACGCACGATCGAGCCGAGGAAGTTGTTTCACAGTTGTATTTCCAAGAGGGCACTGGGCATGACCATGATAACAATAGGGGGCCGTGTGTCTACAGGATTTGTCAATCCACGTACGTCGTTCATGAAGGCGGCTTCCTCCTTCTCCTTTGAATTCCGGGGAGGAAGGCATCCGGGCCAGGATCGCAGCTAATGACATGCACCGACTCACCCGGATGGCTGAGGGCTTCGGCTTTGGCTGCCAGGAGCTCAGGGAGCATAGAGTTATGTTTCTTTATGTCTATGTATGTGTATATATATATACATATATATAAGAATTCCTTGGGCCTTACAACCCTCTTTTATTTCGAGCTCTACTGTACTGGGAGCTTCCTTTCCTGGGCATGATTAATATAAAATAAATGATTGCCCGACATCCGGTCTCACAGAGACGGGACACTCGCTGCCTTTGGATTCACCATTTTTTTCACGATCATTCCGCGTAATTTGTCGGTCAAGTCATCACGGCTAGTTTCACCTCGTTTCATGGTCATTGTCCACGCGAATTGCCTCTAGTTTCAGGATGTTCGCGTTCCTCGTGTCCTCGCGATCGAAGGCCTGTTACAGGATGTCGAATGTTTTCTCAACCGCATACTGTATTCGACGTGCATTCACTCTCTTGAGTATACAGAAGCATCCAGCTGAAGTGCGTCAGCCGTACGAGACAGCTGTCACGCGATCACTTTGGTTAACCAGCCTTCGACAATATTAGCCATGTTCAAGTTTAATCTGGATGAATAGGTGAAAGGTCAGAATAGTCTGGTAGAGACTCTTGGACCCTTAGGAATCCGTTTCTACCCTCTGAACCCTGACCTACAAATTTCCAATAGACGGAAATCTGATGTTAGCTACCCCTCGTGCACGGGGTGTACGCGTTGGATCGCAGAATCCGGAAGCGGAGGACCGAAGGATGAGGGAGGAAAGGTCGTGATTGGAAAACGTGCAAAGGTTGGCTGGTTCGCGTCTAGACGGTAATACGGGAAGGGTGGCAAGAACGGGAATAAGGGATGGTTAGGTTCTCCCGAAGGAGTTCCCTTTTAGCCCTCCGCGACCTCAAACCGAACCGTGGCGGATCCCTTAAAAAACGGATTTACAACCTGTTGCTGCGCAGCCACTTAAAGATTCCCCTCGATATTGAAAGAATATCCGAAAGAGGGCGACAGACCTTCATCCACCCTCCTCCGACCCTCAGCACCGACACCGGCACGATCAGCATCCCCAAGCAGTCGCTCGTCGTTCCTCAATGCCTTGTAAATATAAAAGTCCGGATATTGAGTGTAAGAGAGGGTGAAAGGCTCGAGCGATTCTGCCAACCAGAGAAAGTTTACGAAAGGCGAATTAACGTCTCACCACCTCCAGAGTGATGCTGTGCGAAGATTCGACGGAAACTGTGAATGAGGACAAAAAGAAATCAACATCCCTTCGATCACCTATTCCATCGCTTGTAAAAGGATTCACCTCGAATGTTCATTTCCTCTTCTCTTTCCTTTCCAACCCTCTGACTCTATTTGGAAACTCAGGAAAACTGTTGATCCCCTTCCGGCCATGTAGAGGGATGCTGCGGTCCATTGACTGGATCAGTTCTTTGTCAATGAACAGTGCGTACTACACGGTACGTGGGACCCTGCTCGATTTTGCTATTCATTAGAGCCGTCAGTAGGCAAACAAACAGTGCGTATTCGTGTGTGGATATGTGATTAACAGAGGCTCTACGTAACCACCTCGATATCACAGGCTGAACGCCACATCTCGCTCTCACTCTCTCTTACTCTCCCATCCTGTATGTCTCCTCTGCTCTGCCTCTATACCCACCTGTTCCAACAAGCGGCTTCCCATCAGAGTTCGGATAAAGGGTATCGATTGGCTGGATCCCAGCGTCAGCGATGGCTGGATGCCTCTCGCAGTTTTTTCTAAAAATATTTAAAAAAATGTATTTCATTACAATGATCTACAATTATTATATAAATTAAGATAACAGTACTCATCAGAATCATTTTAGTTGCCTTTGACGTCCATATGGTATAACCTGGTGGAATAGAGCCTGGACCAAAATATTTCAGAGGACAATTTTTTTAATTGAGCTCCCATCAATCTTCTTATCCATCTGTATCGCATATAGGTGAACCGTATAGAATAAATAAAGGAAAGGTAGTTGTTCGCCCGAATGCAAGCTCATAGCCATCGTCCCGGAATCCTCGATTCCCGGAGGGAAGCTATCGGGTCTCGGTATCGAGAGGAGGGTGAACCGTTCGGGAGGCTGGGGGGGGTGGCATGCAACAAGTAGTTCGGTTTTCAAAGCCCATTGAAATTGATGGCTTTCCCATACCATGACAAACTCCCTCGAAACGGCGCGGCAGCTCCGTTCGCGGACGAGCTTACAATACAGGGAAGCTTTTATCGATATTGCGCGAGAGCCAGCCGAAGCCTGGGGTGGTGCGAGCTTGCGGCTTTTATTACTGCATTTTCACCTTGTCACGGCTTTTCGCTTCGACACTTTTACACGCCATCGAACGCCAATCCATCTGCTCTCGTTTCCACCGTTTTCCGCTTTACTCTCACCGTCCCCTCCAAGCAGAATCCACATGTAGCACCGCGACGTTCGATTAATTAAATCCTCAGGTTTAAATTGATAAACTCTTTGTGCATGTCAGTTATAGTGTGTCTAGCTAATTAACCGAGCGGAAAAAAAGAATTGAGAAGGCAAAAAATAAGAGCTCGAAGAAGAAGAAGCTCAGAATAGACCGTGGATAATACGTTTATAATGATAAGTTGTCATTAGCGGACATGCGTGTACCATTCGATGCTGGGAGGTAGCGTGGGGTGGAGAAAGGAAAGAGAAATGATGATCTTGATGTCTAAGGGTATATAATAGCCAGAGCTCGAAGCACACGATTATTGATTAGTTCGTAGGGCCGATCGGTACCGGCAATCCATCAAAGAAAAGGCCCACGCCAACGCCGACGCCGGGCGTCGATCTTCCTTCGGAGGACGGTCTTTAAAAACGCATTACCGAACCAAAGTCTCCTCCGGGTAGCCAATAAGACCGATACGAGTTACCGATCCCAGCCGATCGTCCCGACCGTTCAATTATTTTGCAATCAGCCAAGGCGCGACCTTCCCTCGCAGACTCCAGTTCACTTCTTCTTCTTCACCTTTACTAGCCTTATTCCTTTGCCTTCCGCCATGCCGAAGGCCGTACCAAAATCATCTCCCTCTCTCTATCCTTTCATCTTTATCTCGTCTCTCCTTTAGCCATCTTTTTTTCTATCACACAGTTCACAACCTGATTCATCTCTTGTACCTGTCTCACACCGATACTCTTCTGCGTATTCATCATATTTATCTCGAGGAACTCGCTACTTCTCGTGCCTCTTGCTGATCCCTTTGCCCAAATATTCTCTTCGGCCCCGAACGATATCAAAATGGCATTCTTTAACTGATTGTACCCTCGAGCTATACCGGATACCCCGACACTCTCCAACTTTTACGATAACCAACTGGAAATAACTTTGTAACTTTATTACAAACCTCTGCGGCTGGCAAATCCGCGCGTTATAATAAGGTTGAGAAAAAAAAACGATAAAAACGAATAAGAATAAGAACGAAAAGACTTCTTTTGGGATTTTTAACGATGGTATAGTAATCAAGGATGATTACTTGGAGAAAGACCGAGGAAAATGATCAGATACGTTTTTACAGTGAAATCCGTCTATATATATGTATATTGGTATGTAAATTAAGGGTAGAAATGATTATCGAATCCATTTGGATGACTTAATTCATTTAAACAAAACGCTTCGAAGAATCATCCTATTATATTGACATCAGTGGTCCAGTCACTATGTAGAGCGCTCACGATCAGAAGAGTGTATATAGTATCCGCATTATGTATATACGCATCATGGATATATCAGGGCCCTACACGCTTTCCTAATGTCCACCATTTGGCAGAGCTGAGTCCCCATTTGGGTCCCGTGGAATTATAATTTCATTAAGTCGGCGTTAGTCGGGTCTACGCTCAACGGGTTCGGAAGATGATGCCGATTAAAGCTACCACGCGGTAATGGGTTATCATTAAAATCCCAAAGGCTTTGCCTTTCTTTCAACTTTTCATAACATACTAGTTACATGTATTAGGTACTTTATAATATACTACCAACACTAGAGTATTTATGGTACCAAGACTATCTTCCAGAGTGACCCACTCCTTCGTAGACCCCGTTGCTACTATTCCATGCATGATAATCAGAATTGTAGATGTTACCCTCTAGGTAAATCCCTTCAATACCAACTCCTCCCTCACTGCCATCTTGTTTTACCTTCTGGCTAGTGAAAGAGTAAGAAGAAGAACAAGAAGAAATTACAAGGCGAGGATGATCGTTCAAATCGGATGCCCCCGAGGATCGGCAGTCAGAACTCCTCATTACCGTCATCATTACGTTCTTTGTCACTTGGATGCCTAAGCGAGCTACCACTCTTGGACGTTAACTCGCAGTAGAAATTACAAGCTCGTGCGTTAATGATGACGGCACTGACTGCGATACGTTGTCGGCAATAAAGTGAAAAAACTTGAAGAAACCGACATATGGGACGTTGAGATATAATAAAACAGTAGTTGTATTTACCGATAGATGATTACTTTGCTATTGATTGCTGAAATGATTGCTGAAATATGTATATAGGAATGATTATCAGGGTCGATGACTGTTAGATTTCTTTTAAATAGATTTTTAGTAAATACGTCATGGTTGATATCGGAGGGACCCGTCACGGTTAGGCGAACCAGCTCGCGAGATCCTAATTATATAATCGATAATTATGAGAGTAGTTCACCGCTCCTTGTCGTGTCCTACTATATATATGTATATATAGTGACCACGATACATTTTAAAGCGTGAGTCACTCGCGTGCAACGGCCAGCCATGATATGTCATTTTTCGCTCAATGTTCGTAATAAGATTTGTAAGGGGATGACGAATTGACCAATTAGAGAGCGATCCTTTGTCACGATAAGACCAACTGGCCGATATTAGTTAAGCCAGTATTAAAACACGTTATGAGTCGTCATATATAACTGGTGGTCTGTCCACAGCGTTGTCGAATACACAGTGATATTTTTCACGCGATAATTTTACAAATTTACATTATTTTACCGATGACTATTATATATCCATTAGTAAAATGGTACCCATTCGAAATCATAATAATCTAACCTGTTCGGTTGCAGCATCGGATCGGTCCACTCTTCCTATAATTCCTAGCCATTAAAATGGATCCATGAAACCGTTATTCAGCAGTCCATTAACCATAACCGTCTCTTCTCCACAAGTTTTCAAAAGTATTTGCTCTACGAAGGAAAGTATATCAACGTCACATTGTTCAGTTTACGTGGTAGGACAGCAAGGTGGTCGCCATTATTACTTACGTGTCATAGCGTCCGTGATCCACATCGAAGAGAAAGTTTGATCGACAGGATATATCAATCCTGAAAAATTCTGTTGCGTGCATTTCTTTTCTTATGCTCACTCTGTTGAAATTCCATTCAACTGGAATCTTCCTCTGTGCTTTTCATTTTTACTTTTTTCTTTCCCTTCTTTCATTATTTCCGACTCCCGCGCCATGGCGCCGTTAATATCGTTCCGTGTTTCACGAACGGACGTCACGCTCGTTTCGTATTTTTAATTATCGGCTGGCAATCATCAATCAGTTCGCCGGCTTTCCGTGAGTGTAAGGAGAGCGGCTGTCGCTGCTTTTTGCCTTCTGGCGTTCTCGAACCGCACCGGGAACCGGGAACACTCTCGATCGATTCATCCTGCCTGTCACTAATTCACCGGTCATTAAGTCCGCTCGATCGTTATGTCCTCCTCAACGTCCTCGACTCGACTATGCTCAACAATGCCGAACTATGTCTTCTTTTTTCCCTTTTTCTTACATAGCGAATATTTATTTCCCATCCGTTAGGTGCGAATGAATCAAGTCCTAAGTGAATGGTCTACTCAATATTCTGATTTCGAATTCATTATCTCCAACAGTCTTTCTCACAAGAATCACCACAGAAACAATAAAACGTTTTTACGTGCAACACGTTGCGTAATGAAATCCCAGCAAGAGGTCAAGACTCGTACGTCAATCATAATACATACATATAAACGTCCGTAATATACACAAAATTCAACTGATCAAAGAGACCGTTAACTGTTAATTTTTGTCTCTTAAAAAAACTTTTAACTCGCGACGAAAGAAGTATATACTGTGAGATGGACAAAAAGCATCACGTACTGAACTGCCGATAGGTGGCGCCGTATAGAAGACGCGGCCGGCCGGCGAAACAATCGCCAATGCGAACTCGCCAACCGACGTCAATACGAAAGACCTAGTCGCAACTCATGGCTACTTCATAGTTCAAATGTAGCGTCTTTAAACTTTTCAATGGACTATGTGATTATTGTACGTCCACTCTCTAATTATCGTAATGAGTAAAACGTATCATGGCCATTTGTCAGTGAGTAAGGATAGTGCAGTGCGAGAAATGTTGCCGGAGAGATAATGTTTTGCGGCAACAGGTGAGGCAGGTGCTCTCGACCTGAATGCCGCACGGCACACGTCTAATAACCTCAATCTATGGATCAGGTGTCTCGATCCATTTTGTAGTTCTCGAGACGATAATTGCTTTGTAGCAATTTGGTGCGCGGCGTGGAATTCGTTTGACTTTTACGAATGTTTAGGAAAAGAAAGATCTTACAGTGACATACTTGTAGCAGGCATCAAAGGAGCCGCCATGGTAAGTTGAACTTTTAATTCTATTATGCGTTATACGAACTCGCTCATGGCGGAGATTTAGTAAGATTATCAGTGCTTTACGAGAAGACTGCGAAACCATTGTCGAGTCTGTCAGAAATTCCGGGAGTCCCGCCTGGTTCGGGTAATCAAGAGCCTATAATTTAGTCCGATCGAAATGTACGAACTAACGAACAAAAACGGTCGTGGTTTTTCGTGTTAAAAATCATTACGAGCCGGAGGCATTATAGACCGGGTTATAGCATAGTCAGGGCTCTCGGTATATTAATGATTCCGTAGAAGAACAATTTATAAAGCATAAACTTTCTTGATCTTGTTATTATGCAATAAAACCCTAACTATTGAATACGGATCTTCACTGGGTTTGGCAGTCGTTAGTATTTCTGGAATCGTCGGACATCTTTAGACGCTCGTAAAATAAAATTTCCGAATCTCCTGCACCATTCCGTTCCGAGTATTAAATTTTCGACAATTTCGCCCAAGGCCTTGTCGATCATCCAATCTTCCAATTCTCCTAACTAATCCTAAAAATCTCTCGTTATACCTAATCGCGAGGACGAACAATTTTTACTTAGACGTCGTTAAACACGACCATACAAAAATGGCGACTCGAATGAACTGACACTATCTAACAGAACTATTACCAACCCTCCCATACATATGCAATGCCTACGAACATTGCCAATTCTCTCGAGAGCGATAATAAAAGTGACGACGTCGAGATGCGAGTCGTGTTCTCCTCTCTCCTATTCGGTCTCCATTCTTCCATTTTTTTTGCACTCTTTCTTTTCCTACTACACCACGCTGCATATAGGGAAAGGAAAACTGCAGCCTCGCGCTGCATCACTATCTATACCGATATTTTATTCATCCCTCTGGGTGCCCAGTTCGAGTATCCAGAGTTGCAAAAGAATATCCGCAAGATGAGTCCATGAAACGTTTAACTTACTTTCGACAATTCCGAGGAAATAGTTCTAGCAATAAAAAAGTTTTTCAAAATCATGAAAATCCTTATAGACACATCTACGTGTCATATTTCCTAAATAGGGCTGATATCTGAGCACCACTGTGAACAGGGATATAGAGGAAGAGCATCAGCAGCAGCAACCAAGCAAGGCAGGAAGAAAGGAGCGTAGGGGTAGTGGGCGTATAGGTAAAATGGCGAAGCCATGGAACGTAACGTTGAATTTATCCGTAGCATATCCGCGAGTGCACATACCAAGGTATCCGTCTATCTTACTTTATCCCCAGGACGCGGCGGCGTATGACAGCCCCGCTAGCTGATCTATCGCATAAAACATAAAGTGGGGTATTCCATTTCTAAGGGCGCCTTGGCTCACGGGAACCGGCACGGTTCCATCCGCTTGAAATATATCGTAGCGCCACCGAGAACTGGGAAACGCGGGGCTCTCGTATTTCTCTTTACTGGTGGGTATCAGGGACAGCTCTGTTGGAAAATAAGGAATCTTCCTATGCCGAGTTGAGACTGGAGACGCTGCCGTATACAGGGAATCAGTCTCGGTCCAACTCAGCTTCCATTCTTCTATACGATTCTGATATTCTACCCCTATTATCTTTTTTCCATTGGCCTGCTTCTACCATCCACGTGTGTATGCTCCTTGTGAACCAGAAGGGTTACCGGAGCAGTGCCCTTTTGTGTGCAATTGTCAGCAGACAATTGACGTCAGGTGACAAGCAGAGCCAGTAGGTTCGTCTTTGAGGTCTATGATTAAAAATCAATTTGAATCGGCAGCATCGTCGGTTTACCTATCACGGCCGGTAGGAACGAAGGGAGTTAAAAAAAGAGGGAGTGGGATAATCTGGTAGCGTGCCGGAACTTTTTGTTCGAAGGAAATTATACGCCGCGGATCGGATCGCGTGAACGGGAAGCTCGTGGGCGGCGCAGCGCTATGCCAGAAGGGACCTCAGAAAAGAAGAAATATTGTTAACGCTCACCTTACGAAATCGTCGTTACAGACTTGGCACGCTGGCTGGAAACTTTCCAATTGCACTGGAATTCAAGGTGAATTTCACCTTTTGCAATTTTGAGGTATCGATCATTGTCTAGGTAGAATTTGATCTTAAACTTTAAATGTGAAAAGTGACAAAAATGTTGCAGATGTGGAAAAATGTGCAGCTAAACGAGACTGCGGCAGAGTGTGAAGAGAATTGGTGGACAAGGGTGAAAGGTACTTGAGGATCGAGGAATAAGATGCAAAGGAGAAATGAAGAGAGAAAGGATGAAAGGAAGAATGAAAAAGGGGAATATTGCCAGACAGAAGCTGAGGTACTCCGAATGCAATCCACGTACCGACTGCTTTCAAATATTAATGTCACGTGACTTATTATATCCAAGGCGTGTGCGGTGGAGTGAGCCAGAGCTCCACCATCACCACTGCTGCCACTACCATCGGAACGAACACCAGGAGCAACAGTACCTCCAACGGCAGCAGCACCAGGAGTACCACCTACGAGGCGGAAAGCAAGGCTGCAGTTGGGCTAGAAGCAGCAGGCTAGTCTGGGCTTGATTGTAAAATTTTCTGTGGCTCATAGCGGCCCATTTTATCGCCTTCCGCGGCAGCAGGACGAAGAGGAAGATGAGGAGGGTGGCTGGTACGTAGAAGAGGTAAAGGTACTGGCAGACCCACCGGAGATGGGGTATAGCGATGCTGGGGCAGAAGGACGAGGAGATGAAGGAGCTGCAAGACCAGCCTGGCTATGAGAGAATTCCGGAAAATACTCGAGCACGCGGCTTTTACACCGCACTCATTCTCGTGGATTCTTTTATAATTTTTACGCGCTCGCTCATGCGTAATCGAAAAACTTCCGTCGCCGTTGACGCCATCCCAGCCGCCACTTCAACCCCATCGGGTTAACTCTTTTTTCCTTGTCGCTCAGGAGGAACACCTTTTTCACTAACCGCCCACTCTTCGGGGGCCAAGAAGTGGTAGGAAATATCAGAGCCAGTCTAGATATTATTTATATGGGACAGCATGGTGGGTTAAGTGTTGCTGGATCGAACTGATCGAACAGGCACTGCCGTAGCACTCCATTACAAGTTTCCTGGTAAAGGCCCCTCGACCTACATCTAGTCCACCTTTAGCTTGTATATCGACACTGTGTTTCTAGTTCAATTAGCATAATAATGATTAATGCACGGCTACCAATCAAACAAAGCAATTTAAAAGCAGGTACAGCATGTCGTTCGCGTGTAGTTACCTTTGATTTACATACGCGGCCGGCTGGGTATATTATGACGTCACATATGCCTACGGCTCGCGTGCACGCACTCGTCAAAGGGTTGAACCACGGTACAACCCCGTGGCAGTGATGGTCAATGAATCGTTGTCCACCGTCCCTCGGAGATCAATCGCCCCTCGCACGAGTGACCCTGATCCATTTTTCTTTTTTTTCGTCAAGACTCAAAGGCAAACAATGCCCACAGGATTTGCAGTACCTCAGGGATTTGTGGCGACAAGAGGGACTTTACTTAGGGGTTGGCTCGAGTTTGATTCGAGATAATTGGAAATCAGGCTCCCTTCGACTACCTTTCTAAGGAGTCCTTATCGATTCGGGCTTCCTACCCACACGGGGTAAATGAGAACCGCTACGTCGCGAGCGAATTTACAGCTGCGAGGTTGGCACTAATATAAAGGGGTTGATAATGATCTTAAATTATCGATCCAATTGTTTATACGGCGGCGCAATTCTATTTAATGTCGCTTGCCAGAGAACGAGCGAACGAGCAAGTATAGGCGAACAAGCTGAGCCACCTACAACCTACAACCTAGCGGCATAAAATTTATCGTCTCGGCACAATTTCAGGCTAACTGATTCACTCCGCTAATAGCGAAAGGGTTGAGGCTTGATTTATTTATTGGGGTATACAGGCCAGAGCCCGGACCAAGCCAAGTAGACGAGTCCTTGGCTGACCACGCTTTAGATAACGCAACGGCCCGAAACCTTCCGAAGTCGTCCTCCTGATTTAGAGATCCTCGAGCTTTACCGTCCGGGATCCAGGAAGATCAGATCGGAACCGCAAACCGCTAGGAATCACGTTGACTTCACTGACTGCCCGATAACCTTCTCCGCTGAGGTAGAGCAAATTAATAAAGTCTCGACGGATCCGATTGAACGACTGAAAATGTAATCCATTGACGCGTGGGACTCTGGTCGTGCAACGCGGGCATCGTCGTCTTCCTTGAAGGCTCAAATGAAGATTGACACCGCAATCATCATAATGCAGTCATTAACTCAGTAGCAGATAAAAAATGCGATCAGTTGATTCCGAATCGAAATTGTATAAAGTTTTTGTCGGTGTAATTTTTGGACCCAGCGCCGTGCCATTCTCCGCATTGTTGGCGGCCTGCCACTTCATTGTGATCGCGGGCGGGAGGTCCGTATCCCTTATACCGGGTGGATACCAGACACACAGTTCACGTTTCTTCAGTATGCGACCAAGAGCACTCCGACCACGCTACAAATTACGCGGGAGCCAGCATCGCCGCGTGAACAGCCAACGGCAAATCGAATGTCTTTGATTCCTCGGGCTGAGCCATTGTTCGATCAGAGATCGACTCTTTGATCGATCGATCTGCCGCCGCCGCTCCGGGTGGCACTCACACACCGCTATCGTTTCAGAAAACCCAACAGTCGAATGGCATTTCTACGAATGATCCTCGACTACTACAGACTGTCTACTGTATTATCAAAATCGGTAATATCGAAGACCGAAGGGAACGAAATTGGAAACTACAGCAACTCTTCCCGAAGATCCATTCTCAAGGAATCGTACAGCTGTCATGAAAGTCCTTTGGAAGAATAGCTACTCATCTCGAAACCTCATATTAATTGGGAACGCATTACCGGTAATGATCGATGAGCAGATTGTAATCTGAGCTCTGCTAATGCAGATCTAACGATTTAATAAGAGGCAATCGGTGCGCGGCCATTATTTAGTGGGTCCCTGCCGCTCGGCGTGATTGGCACTTTTTCACATTGGTCCCTTCAGAAATTTCGAATCCTCCCTTATGATATACATCATATATATATATATACACACATACACCTACCGGATAACACTTTATAGCGTCTTCCTCTGACGGTGCAGAAAATCAAGCAAAAATTCCATATAAATAAATAAGTGAGGAAGCAGCAATGTTAAGTAGAGACGTTGGTGAGTTACGTGTAAAATGTTATCTCGTTAAATGGGCCAGCTAAATTGGCAGTCGTGCAGCCTGGGACTCGATCAAGATCGAGTCTCCATAGGAAAGGCCTTGGGGTATAGCATGCGGTGTGAAAACTCGTCTTATTTTTACACCCTGCTTTCTTTCGCACTAAGCACGTAACTAATGCTCCTAGATACGAATGGCGTTACGATTTATTTCCCGCGATACGACCTCATAATTATTGTGTTAACCGTGCACAGAGTGTTTGGCCCCAGGGATGGTCCGGTGGATGGTCATGGTGTTTCAGTCGAGACGCATTGCATTCCTTTTACCATTCTCGATGCTCCTTTCCACATATATAGCATAATACGCACGGGGACTTCCATGATGAATCTCAAGATTTAATTAATCTCACAGAAGGATCACAAACGACTCCGTGAATTCAGGAGGTCGCGCCAGAGAGCCGATCGTATAAATTTCACCCCACGTATTGAGTAGTTTATTGCTTTCATGCATTTGCATGCTAAGTAGTCGCGTGCTCTCTAGTAATATCATCGGCCTGATACCATATCCCTGCGGTAAGAATGGCCTATCTAGCCTTCGGTCTTCGATATTGCGGCCGTGGGACACTTATAAATTGAGATTTTATCACAGCCAACCGAGTACAAGGACCGCTCGAGAAATACCTGATGGTCTAGCCAGAAACGGTAGCTTTCAGTAATCCCGTGAAATTGAGGTTAACTCCAGTAGATCCACTGGACGTGCTGGATGCATCGGAAGGATGTAGAGAAGTTGACGATTAACTAGATCGAAAACTATCGGGTCTTGTCTTCTTATATCTAGCAGGAAACCTTGACTAAACTAGCCACCCGGCCACCTTGTGTAGTTCGAGTTACCTAGTCTCGTCGCGTGCGTTTTAATTCAATGTACGGGCTACGTTTCAATGTGTCTTGTAACCTTATCAGGGAAAATTGTTTCCTCGAATTTTTAATTGCATCAGTCGGGCAGTCTCGTACCTCGTGTACTATTGAGTTGAAAAATTAATTTTATTACCAATAGACAGGCATTCCGGGCATTGCGAAAGATGCTGTATCAGCGTGGAAATAATTCTGGACAAGGGTAGTAATAAATGTATACAAGATTTATTGGCTCATTGAGTATTTTGGAAAGTGTATTAGAAAATATATAGAAATGGCGTCTCTACTGCGTGCGGTATGTAAAACCACGGGAACCTAGAGAATTGTAAATAGACTAGTTAACCAGAAGGAAATTAGGGCGGCAGACGTTCTGGGTTCGACAGTTGGACAGTTGTGGCTTCAGCCACGCGCTAGACCTTCCAGCATCCCTCTCCAGTGATTAACCCTCTTGTCGATCCCGTGTGCCTGGTCCGATCAGGATATTCTTTTCAATGGTATCGGGATTCTGTATCAGTTGATAAAAAGAAATTCGGGGTCAATCGATTCAGAGTTATTTCGAACAATGGCATAAAATAATAGTGTGCTTCGAGAGACCTTATTAAATTGGTAGCTTATCGTGCGAACATTGAAACCTACTTTGTCCGTTATCTTAACGCTAATCGACCCCATTTAACGCTACTGTGGTATAACACTGGATGGATAATTGTTACCAAGTAAAACAGCCGCTACCTGATACTTTCGTAACTTATTGAGAAAGTCCTTGACGTTTCACTCGAGAAAATCTCGAAATTTCAATTTCCGCGCTGAATTAACTGCGTGCCGTAATTGTACCTTTATCAATAGGGAAATCGTAATGAGTTCGAAGATAATGCCCGGCCTATCAGTCTTCGCTGAGGAACAATGATGGATGTAGCTGGGGTTTTCGTGCCCCCTGAGCACCCACCAATCTCTACCTTGATCCAATCCACCCCCTATTTACCCCACTCACCCACCCTGTGAAAGGCAGCATGCCTCGCAAAAGCTGATTGTTTTGTCGACCTGTACGGCACGCGAGCCATGTTGATAATCCCAGCGTAGTTACGTACGTAGTACGTACGGGAAGTAGGTGAAATCAGGTTAACATTCTTGTTTAGCGGAAAATTATCTGACATGTTGATGGGGAAAAAAAAATTTTTTTAATTTAGGTAAAGACGTTTTTCAAAACGCCAGGAATATTTATAATGGTGGTAAAGGAGTGCGAACGATTTTACAGAGCGAACAATTTATTTTATCGAATGTTAAATTTCATGCGGCCAAGAGTGAGCTTTAGAGCTACGAGAATTTATCCTTCGGCGTTTAATTAATTCGCGGCCTGCGATAAATTTTACCTAATGTATTTGATTAAAGGATAATGCCTCTGGTATTCACTCACCCCCCTTCCCTTCGCCGTGCCGCTACCCTCTTCCTGATCTCACAGGACCTTTATCCGTCTCTTCACCTTACTCCTTAACCCTTTCCTTAAGAAGGAGAATGACTCACCCTCTACGTCTCTCATCAAAGACATCTCATCTTTCCAACTCATTTTCCTATTAAATTAAGACCACTGCGTGCCTCGTATCACCACTTCCCATAAGTTAATCAACAACGTAACAAGACTAATCTGATCGTACCGAATGCAGAGTTACGTTATTTCTCAAGGTGCGTTACAAAAATATATGGAATTTATTCCCACGAATCCAGCCTGGTCTAGGTCTTCGCGTGCTTAACTGTTGTGCACTTTTTTTTGATACCGATACAACGGTAAATCGTTGATTATCGCACGTTAACATATAAGAACTATTAACTACCTCAAGACCTAACAGGAACAATGTGCGAATGCAAGTGCAAAAGAGCACGGGTCATAGAAACGGCAAAGTTTCAAGAATCCGTGGTAGTAGCATTTAATAGAAATTATGCTCATTCGGCACGTGGACTTGGTCCAGACCACATTAAACCCATTCGTGCATATCGGGTTGCTAGCTGGTACGTATTATTTGCCTTAGCTCAATCCACACTGGTTCCTAATTACTTACAACCTGGCTTCTCAACATTCTCGCGTCGAGTGTACGCGTACATAATTGTATACACGTGTACAGGACGGTCTGTATATATTTAATAGACTACCATGCGCCTAGCTTTGTACGTATTGGTTCGCTACGTACCACTCGTAGATATGCAGCTACCGCGGAGTCTGCCACTCCTAAAATTCATCAACTATTCAATTCTAATTTCCTTCCCTCTGGGAGCTTACGATTCCCACTCTGTTCCAGGGCAACAGGAAGCAGCCGCCTTTTGCGCGAGGAAACTTTCCCACCTTTTGCACGGGAACGATTTTGAGCGAGGTTTAATAAATTCGTATGGGATTGAACGCGCGGATGCTGACTTATTAATTTATTGATAATTGTCAGGCATAACGGTTTCGATTGATCGGCTATAGAATTGCAAAAGTATATTGCCGATTTTTCACCACTGAACTTTTGTAGCCGGACAAAGAGATTAACGCAAGTTTCAGTCTGTGGGTTTGTATCTTTCTTTTTTCGCCAATATTATAAATTGCTGAAAGAAAGCAAATCTGTTATACGCTGGACATTGCAGCTGGGTTCCAGCATGGGGTTCACAATTACGCCAGGATCATCTTCTCTTAGGTCTCCTTCCTCTGGTTTTTCTTCCCTTATCTTTTTTTTTAATATCTCTCTCCCTCTCTTTCTCTCTTTATCTTGGGTCATCTAATTGGTCCGTATCTTTCTTCTCCTTCGATTTTTCTATCGGGGTGTTGCATTTCGCGTTTCTCTACCCTGGCCCGGGGGCCTTGACCCGTGGGACTTTTTAATTATCCTCCTCTGCATACAAATAAGGCCCATAAATAACGAGGCTGCGCTCGCTCGATGTAAATCAATTGATACCAAGAGGGACTAACGCGAAGTAATGGTCGCACCGACTTGTGTATATATTCGGACTATCGCTCTCTGTACAAGTAAATTTCTAACTATTTGTTCAGCATCTTCCGTACCGCCTCGTTCTTTGCCGATCTTCTTCGATTCTAAACTGGGACCGTTGGCCCCCATTGACCCATCTAATCCCAACGTCCCGTTTCCTCTCTACTTTTATGTTATTAATAGTGCCTTCCTGGAAAATCACTCTACTCGCACCGCCGATATTCAGTCGTTATGGTACCGTGACTCATTCGACTGCCAGTCGAGTTCAAAGATACTTGGCAAGAATATTAATACAGGGAACCGAATGAACATGGCAGGGACAGTAATAAAAGACAACTGGAACACCTCGGGCTACGAATAGAAGAAGCAATCTGGAGCATCGATTAATAAATTTGGCGACTAAGCCTATTAATAAGGACATACCATATTTCGTTATGGGGGAATAGGGGTTATGTTCATGGGAACTTCGTGCTAGTGTGTACACCGTTTGTTTGAACAGCTGATACAAGTGTTTGTTTATAGCTCTCGCTATTAATAGACGCAGTATCGTGGCTCACGGTTGCAGTGCATAAACTTTATTCGAGATTAGCAGAGTGACACGCAACGAGAACTAGGGGGTGAAATGGTCGAGAGGGATGGGGTAGGCGATAGAGAGAGAGAGAGAGAGAGAGAGAGAGAGAGAGAGAGGGTAGTACGTTCGTGAGGGTTGGAGAGGGTGCTCCGGTCAGGCAGTCAATTTTTCTTATAGGTCACCTCCTCTCCCCCCTCAGCACCCTTATCGTCTGGACATCGGGATCTCATGTTACTCTTAATTACAAGTTTGAATATCGCTGCGCCCTGTAGGAACTCCGCGGCTCGAGGGAATCTATCAAAAGTCCTTCGTCGTTTGTCAAAGGGTGGATGGGAATATCAGAAAAAAAAAATCGACTCCCACCCTTTCTTGTTAATGAAAGGAAAAAAAAAAAAAAAAATTGGAAAGACGAAACTCTCCTGGACACTCGTCGCTCCGTTCTGATTTGTATACCTCGTGGCAGTGCGTATAGCCCTGAGACCTGATTTCGTATAGGGGTGGAATTGTGTGACTCCTCATGGCGGCTCGGATAACTCGTGCCGAAAGAGCCTTTTGTTTATGGGATCGCGAGAGCGGCTTTATTGGAGGGACTCCTGGCTGGATATTATGCCATTAGCATATCAGATAGGTGGGCTCGAATCCTGCGACCTTTAAATTTAAATCCACCGCCTAATATTATGCTAAAGGTGAGAAAACACCCTTCGATATTAAAAGTTGCGTGGCTTAGAGATATTATGGGCAACCCCACGACCGTCAGCAACCACCATCACCAGTAACTCCGACCACGTCTACCACGTCTATCGCGTCTATCGCGTCTACCAGGTCTACCAGGTCTACCAGGTCTAGCACCTCCATCACTTCCAGCGCAGCTACCTTGCGCCCGTTTGTACTTTATATCCTGCTCGTAGCTGTAATTCAACCAGTTTGTGTACGATTCGTGCCGCTTGCCTACATTTGCACATTTTACACTCGCGAAAAGCGCGAGAGGTTATTGCACGAATTTGTCCGGCTCTGCGATAGCGTCGCGACGCCATACGACA
This sequence comes from Cephus cinctus, assembly GCF_000341935.2. Lineage (NCBI taxonomy): Eukaryota > Metazoa > Arthropoda > Insecta > Hymenoptera > Cephidae > Cephus > Cephus cinctus. The sequence goes on from NW_014333312.1 coordinate 720,112, forward strand.
CGTACATAACCTTGGTATCATGTCACCTGGAAATGTCTCGGGTGAAAAATGATTTTGATGTATCTTCTGGAAAAAGCAGTTATTTATTTTCTTTATGATTTCGCATCCTCCCCGCACCTCCCCTTACTCTTTTCCTCTCTCTCCTTTGCATAAACCCACCCCTGGCTGCCTCGTACATTAGGCGATTTTCATGAAACGATAGAACGACCGTGCGCGATCCCTTATCTCGAGTCTTTTGGTCGAAGAAGGTTGAGGAGGAGAAGGTCGCGTAGAACAAGGGAGTGAGTGGAGGTGGGGAAGAGTCAGGAGGGGGTGGTTGGTATCGATTGCCATGATATCGTCGCGAAGTTAGTTACAGCTAGCAGAGACGGCTGGCCAGGGGGTTGACTAGACTCACGCACGCTGTACTTTCCAGGGGTGCCTTTTCATCCACCTTCGCCAGGCACCTTAAACCACCTTCGAGCAGCTCCCGACCCCCCGCCGGGGGGCAGTGATGGATCGAGCCGGGTTATCACCAGCTTCGCTACACCCTGCGGCCCTTGCTAGCACTGCGCCCCCACGGAGCACTCCCAAGGAGGTTGGTATTATCGGGCGCAAAGTTAAGAGGGCACTTACCTGCGGACAGCTGCTAAATAGAGGCGTTCCTGTTCCAGGACCGGTGAGTTTGTTGCAGCCAAGTCGCCATGGCCGCTCGCATAATTAATTTATATCGCGACCTGACTAATTCATAAGAGTTCTGCTACCCCTTAGGACGGATTTTTCTTTTACTTTAGAAATATTGTCCGAGCCTTCTGACCCTGGTGTCTCGACGCCTTTGCAAATGAATATGCAAGGTGGAATAAGGTATCGAGTATCGGGAGCCATTGCCGAGAGTCAAGCAACCGTGGAACACGAGGCTTGTGTTTTTGCTTTATTTAAAACAAGACAATTTGTTTGTCCGCTCGATAGGCCGGGTGGCGTCAGCGGGTGGGATTCTTCACATATCCTATGTTATAACGTATATCTATACTATATGCAAAACATTTATATATATAAATGCATATACATTAGGATGGTCAGCTACGTAGAATGTGGAACCGAGTTTGGCTTCGAGTTCTCGGTATGCACCGTTCATCGTTACAAAACATAAATCCATAACTAATACGAACAAATTAAAATTTAATTTCGCAACTTACGTCGCGGCGCCGAAGCTACCAGGTGGCGAGGGAGCGTTCGGCACGGTACACTCGCGGTACACTCGGTTGATTAATTGAATTTTAATTGAATCCTGCCGGAAATATTAATTGAACAGCCATTGAAATTTAGCTGCTTACAGCCCCCTTCCCCTTCCTCCCTTCGTCCCACCTACATTCGCTCTAACTTTGACTTATCGAAAATACCCGGTTCGTTTGGTAAATTTGTACTTTCGAAAATGCTTGATATCAAATTCTTCAAGTCGTATATGTATATCTGTATTGTATATCCCGTAGAGATGTCAGGATGAAAATTATTGACGAATACCGGTTCGCTCGAAGCAATTTTTTAAAAACAATCCCTCCTCATAAAATTCCTTCATTAAACATCAAAGGCTACCCATAAAATTGGTGATTTCGAGAAGGGCCAACGGCGTGCCGCTCTGCCCCTACGATATATCCCATCGTGGCTCATCGGATCCCATCGCCATCCCATGGTGGGTCCCATGGCGTTGTATGTGTCGAACCCCCGTGGCGCCTCGGCACCATCTCGCACGGTTATTCCTTCGTAGTCTGCCGTCAGATCGAGCCTTGATTAAAATCCGCGAGCCTCCGATATAATACCTACCAACCACCGAATCCTTGCCCACCCTTATACATGCCATGGCGTTATTCAACACGCATCTAAACTCAGTGGATCTCACGCGGAATCAGTAATCATCAATTTAGACTTCGGGAATAAGAAATATAATTTTTCTACCTGGTTAATGAAATATCGACATTTTTTTTCAGATTCTTCATTCCAATCAAATTTTATTGATACGGCTTATTCTCACAGTGCTACCAAGATGGATGTTATTTTGTGATTTTACGTGAAGAAAAATTTTTCAAATTTTTAATATATTCAATATACGCAATTTATTAATAACGGAGAACCATCGTATATATACTATGGCTCCCATGGTGGTAAGATGAAGCTCCGATGGGTGCAAGGTGGGTTCAATTAGGTACGAGTCAAAGAGTTATTTATGGGCTGTTAAACGCGAGCTTTGGACCCCCTGCGAATATGGATCTTTTTATATCTACATAGTATAGATGGGAGATACCACCTTGGCTCTGTGCGTGCGTGCGTAGGTGTGTGCGTGTGTCCACCTTTTTTTTTATTCTATTTAAATCTGACGTTATATTACACCTGGACCAAAGCTGGATAGAAAATCTTTTCATCGTACTTTGGATTTTCAAGAGTAAATCTTCCTGCACGGATGCTGGATGGATTCTGCATGGGATTTCAAGCTATTCGAATGACACCGGCAGATTGTTCCTGTCATTCCGCATCTCCTGCTTGTGTCTCTCCTCGTGATTTGCCGAGATAACATTGCCGACAGCTAACACAATTTCGTTGAGGGTGTCTCCCCTTCTCTCTTTTCAACCCTGGCAGCCATCTCGCTCCCTCAGCCTGGAAATCGTTTAGTAAAACGCTGCCTGAGCGTACGAGCCTTTCCTTCTCGATTCTATAGCTAAGATTCGTTCTTCGACTTGAAACGATAATTGAATTTTAATTTTGTAATTTCTCGGCCGGAACTCAATGTTGCGTTAATCTGAGCGTATTGGATCTGTCCCGTACAGAAGTCTGCCTTATTGCGGCAGTTTCAATTTGTACTGTTGATTTGTATCCGCGAATTAAATCTACCGTGTTCCTTTCTGCTACCACGTTAACAATCGCCGTACGGAAATTCTTGTCTGCATTTACCCAAGAGGTATCGAACAATTCCTTAAGCCTGTTTCATATTTGTCTATCTCTAATAAGAGATTCTCAATTGTTACATGTCTCTACGGAGACTAAAGACTGTCATTGAATAGAATTTCTACAGTAGTTAATAATAGCAGCACCCTCTGCCTGAGTTTATCAACGTGGTACCTATTGCCTATATATACGTTAGATATAGGTATACAAACTAATGTCAAACGAACCACGTCGGCATTTACTCCCGGTGTACGTAATGCTTGAATTCGAGTAATTCGGATCGAACAATCGTCTTTTAACGAACCACGTATTTGCATCGCGACGTCGCGCGTCGTTGCGAACTTCTGTAAAATCCCAGAACGCATATTTACCTGTAGTTCCGCCACTCTTGAATTTTCTCACTCTCTTTCGGATATCTGTCATTTTACTTTTTCCATAAATCCCCATTTTATCGTACTCTCAAGGAATATCCTCTCTCACGTATTTCTCTCTCTGACGATTTTTTCGACTTTTTAAATTAATTTTTTCCTTTTCTTTTTTAGGTTCATCGACTTGCCAGATCAAGAGACAGAGGCACGGAAACATCGTCTGGAAACTTTAAGTCTGTTTACTTAACCAATCACGATGAATGAAAATCAGCGGCGCACCGCGGACTACGTGGACGAGGATGAGGACTCCCTCAAGGATGGAGACCTTGTTCCTTGGGATCGTCCGGGAGAACGTCATCAGGCGAACCTTGTAATTTTGATCATTTGACCGCTTACAATTCACCGGGCGAGCGGACTTTACCGCAGGAGTTATTGCACGGTCGCGGGGAGTTGGCTGTGAGACCTTACGAGATCCAATGTTGCCAAGTAATGCTTAAATTAATGCGATCTTGTACGACAGCTGTCAAATTTGATAAGTGTACTTCAATTACGCCAGTCCACGGTTAGCACGCACTTTTGTTTTTACATGTGCTTATTCACGTCATAATACTCGAATGATTTACCGGTAAAGTATCATATTTTACATGCTCACGTTTCATATGAGAATTGAAGTTATTCGTCACTGACAAATTCGAGCATCGGTTAACGTTGCATTCAGGCGTAACGCAATCTGTCTGCACTATCGCAACGCATCGAGTGTAGCGTCGAAAGAAATCGTTCCTACCAGCTTGAACTTCGACCCCGTTCATATTCCAAACGGGTCCCGTACAGATTGCCAATTCCAAGGCCGCCGAGACTTTTCTCATAAGAATCCACTCGGACTACTGGATTCTCAGTATCTCTATGAGAATTCTCGTAAGCGATGTCTGAGGCAAAGTTGACCGGGCGAAGAAAAGGAGTAATACAAAGGGCGGGACGAGGGCAGAGATGAGTAGGTTGTAGGTACCGACTCGCTTTGAAGGAACTATCGTAGTAGATAATTCAGCGCGTATCTCGGTAGCCGTTGGCGTCCCTGCAGCACGTTGCGTCGGCCATCACAAAGACAAACCTCTGATGTGGTACCGGAACGTTTCGCTCCACACACAGTCGTATGGGGACGTGAATAACACAGGCACATAAACGGATAAGGCCAAGCAGAGAGAGGGAGACAGATGAAAGAGAGAAAGAGAGACGCCAGCTATACAACAAGACACGAGATTGCTGCTGACGGGCTGCGAGAGGTTGGCGCCATCGCGTGATTACCAATTTGGAATTGCTCGCTCGCGGGAGTAGCGAAGGACGCGGACGGATTATCAGCTGCCGAAGTGGAAGATGAGAAAAGGAGGAGCAGGAGGAGGAAGAAGAAGAGGAAGAAGAAGAAAGAGAAGAAACCATAAGGCTTGATCTTGGCGCCGAAGTCAATGCAGCGATGACCAATTGGATCGATGAGCTTGGAGCGATGGAGAACGAATGTCATCCGTTCTACGGTGTGGATGAGGCTTAAGGAATTTATAAACGCGAAACCAATAACGTCGATTCCGATAGCGCATTCCGTGTGTTCTCGAACGATTCATCATACAGTGTATGTAGAGACGTACACGTATGCCGGTTGTAAATACTTGAGTATCCGTGGGCACTGGCGAGTAGAGCCGTGTGGCAAGACACTGATTGAATTGAAGTAATATCAGGAGCAGTGAGTAATGGTCGTTGAGGATTCAAATGTGGCCCTGTCAGTGATTTGTGTGTGTGTACGGATCAGATAGTGTGTAGTCATGCCAGGTGATTATATCGCATTATATGAGAAGTCTGCTACTGTGTACTCAGCCCTCACGGAACGGGCTCAGCTTCTTCTCTGCTTGACGATGAGGAACTATTGTCCACTAGCTTTGCCAACTGTTCCTGAGATTCTCTACCAATCTGCCTGTCTTCCATTCTCCTACCTGCTTGCCTCCGTCTCTCTTGGGCTTCATTCCCATTCGTATTTCTTATCGAGCTCTCGAGATCCTCTTGCAAATCTTCCAACACTTCACTCGGACATCTTTTATTCATTTTTAATGACGTGCAGGAATATTATTATAGAGAACCAATTGATTCTAATAGGATTTTATTAAGCTTTTATTCAATAAACTCAGGTAGCGCGTGGTCGATCGATTCGCAAACGAAATACTTCCACTAGTCATTCTACTTGATAATTATTTAGACTATGACGATATGCGTTTTTGTATTTAATGAATATTATCTTTGTTCTACAGATTCCTAATTCTCCGGAGAATATATATATTGACGTAAAACCTGCAGTTATACCAAGTTCAAGTGGACACTGGATCTCCTTGAGTATCGTGTCAATAAGATCCCTGCCGGACGTATAGGATCTGCCCGGGTGGTCCAGAAGTCCCAGGCACATAGGGCCCAAGAGAGGAGCCACCAGCCGTAGAAGCAAGCGCCCCTTTATCTGCCTGACGCGTAAGACAATGTGGCCCTCCGCATCTGATTGATACGCGATACTATCCACCTATCATAACACCATGCCACCAGCTATACCCAGTGCTCAGATTAAATGTATACAAAAAATACTAAGCATCGAATCCGGCTATGAAGGGAGAAATAAAATATGTTAATTCTTCAAGTTTAACGATTCTTTTCAAGTAAGTTCTTTATTTTCTTTAATCGATATATATCCGATCGTACGAGTCTTATTTAATCAGATTATTCCACAGGTCATTGAATCCATCTACGATAAGGAACACCCGGTAGATCAACCGAGTCGGTACTCACCGTCAACCGGTCCAATGATATCTCTGATGTCTCGGCGATGATTTATTCGACGTAAGATGGCTGACTTGGGTTACCCATGAGCCAGGGCGTAAGTACTCTAAACAGAAGCTATTGTGAACGTCCGCACGAGATGGACATACCCCACGCAAGCCTGGATCTCGAATGGCGAAGCGGTGAAGTGGCTGTCCGTGCAAGAGCATACGAGACTCTGCGTTTGATTATCAGTCCCGGATTAGTGGTTACTTATTGTAACCTTTGACATGCGAGCACTCGGATAAAATGTCTGAACGATCAACGATAAGATTTTGAACATAACTCATCGGTCTTAAGTCTTCCGTCTCCTAAGTTCCTCGTAGACAAATGTAGATATTTGCTGCTCCTATCCAGAGTCAGATCGTATCCCAAGAACGATCATAGTCAATTGATCTGGAGTCTAAGGCATTCTTAAGATAAATACTTTACTCTCTACAGAATTCATGTGACCTATAGTGTACGATGATGTTTATTTATATCAATAGCTTTATTATGCATATGACGAGAACCACCAGATAATTGAAGAAGACCCATGCAGGAAGAGGAATCAGTGAGTCGTTCCGGAAGTCGCAGTATGGCCGTGGATACGCCCCAAACAATACAGAATAATTAACCATTGGCAGACCTCAAATTTCTATCGTGCAGACATCTGAGCGGGTATGGATAATGATATGTGTGTATTTACCATGGCGAAGTCTCGGGTCATCCGTGATTACATGGTATCGGTATCGTACAATGCGAAGGGATTCCCAGTGGTTCCCTTAACCACCTCCGCGAGCGTCGAGACGTCCAGCATCCGTCCGGCCACGAAGGGTGTGTCCCGGTATGGATGAATGGTTGGCTATCTTATTGAGCTATCAATGCTCTGACTTAACCCTTTGCCTTGGCCAACACAATCCCCCTGGCGAACCTTTGATCTTTACCGACACCGCGCCGGTAACTATATGTTGCATTATGACTTCACTGCACTTATTATTGCTCGCTACACTACTGTTACTCGCAGTGGTTCTCAGATCGATGCCAATTCTATAAATTTTTTTGTAATTGCAATTTCCACCAGATACAAAGTTGCCTCTAGAAGCCCTAAGCGTGAAGAAACCACCAAAGACCATCAACTGCTCTCCCAATGCTCACCAGCCCTCGTAAACCATCACCGTGTACCACCGCAAGAGCAATCGAGAAGAAGAACCGACAGAGTGAAAATGGAGGAGAGTCGCAAAAGGCGAAGCCATAAACAGAACCAATAAAATATTATATACGCGTAAAGGGCTCACGGACAAACGGGCATATAGTGTGGCCCGTCCAAGAGCGGGAGGGGCGAAAAGGGCGTGAGGGTGAGAGGGTATAATAACAGCTGCAACGTATAATTGCCTGAACGATTGAATTTCTATATTACCGCGAAGTAAGAGCCGTAAGACGTATGGCCCTTGAAAATCGTTTCTACGCGCTGCGACTGTTAGCCCTCGTTGCAACAAGATGACTGCGACTCGTTTATAAGTATCTCGATAGAGATTTAGTAGGTGGTACCAGGTCCGTTGAATTAGTTGGGATCGTTCAGCGCTGTTGTTTTGGACCAAGTTGCCATCGAAATACGAATGAACGCGATGCGCGCCATAACGTCACGGTGGATTCGAGCCAAACGTTACGAGACGGCCGGCAATGAGTTACCGGGCGGAGACTATAACTCGCCCAGTGATATACGACTGTATCTCGGTACCATTTGGCAGACGTAGATATATTATACGCATTCCGCCTCGACGTGAATTTATTTATTCTATAATTATCGCGTACAATTGGTAATGCGTTCCGTGCGCGTCAGAGGGTTACCGCTCACTCGGTGCCCATTTTCGGAAGCTACGAAAACCCGAAAGCTCTTCTCTCATATATATACATCCTTTTTCCCATCTCCGTTCATTTCATATACAAGCGGCCCCCCGTCTACCCTCCCTTTTGTATCACGAGAAAGCACGAAAAGCTGCCTACGTCAATATCCGGCACTCGAAGATCAGGTCCGGTTACGTCGAGGGTATTATTTGCAATGCTTTTCAGGGCATTAATATTACCAGTATTACGCCATTAGCACGTCTGAGTTACGGTACGTACAGTCAAGGCACGCTTCTCTCGTCTTGTACGAGCCTGGACCGACCTTCGAAACCTTCATGCAAATAGATATGTAAGCTTACAGTGTAATCCTGCATCCTTCAAGAGGACCGCTGTCCAGAGGACGAAGAAGCTTATTCCACAAGAGCAAGGTGAAAGGTGCAGCTAGGTTGATCTTGGTAGCACTGGAACATTCGAGGCTAGCCCTAAGGCTACGTAACCAAGTGCCTGGCAGAAGGGTTACGGAAGGCTGAAGAACCAGGAGAAGTGAGGTTTGAAGGAGTAATGGCATGGGGGGTATGACCAATCAATTACTAGTAGTGCAGCGGCCCCACACACAGCACCAATATTACCGGGACCATTACCTTTCGCCTGCTACACCTTCCCGGCCATAGAGGCCGGATGCTCGCTTACAAATTCTCCCCTTGAGATGAACAGGTAATTCACGTTACATTAGGCCTCACCGAAAAAAATCAGTGGTATCATGATATTTCTGTAGAGTGTCAATCGGTACCAGTTTGCTAATGGAATTATACCGAGACTTTTTATTCATTTCAGATCTACCGTACAGTAGCTATTCTGATTGATGTAGATTCGAGTAATTTACTTGTGGGTTCGATCAGTGTAGTTCTATTTTGTATGATCTTACAGCTACGTTTTATTCTTGCAGGTGAAGCATCCAGGCTGGATTTTGCAAGGATGTTTTGTAAATGCTTAACCGGGGATCGCCAACGTCGTTTCGCCCCAGGCACGTCCGATGCGTCCCAGGCTGCAACGGGAACGGCGAACCGAAGCTATCGAACGGAACACGAAGACGCTGGCTCCGAGAAGATATTTTAATTATCGTCCGCACGATCTTTCTTGCTTTATGGTCCAATTACTAAATCCGCCCGCGACACGGCTCCACGCTCTTTGAAAATTACGCCCCTGTTCTCTTCTCTGGTCCGAAGACTCTTCCCATTCGTGTGGGCATGGATCACGCGGGGGTTGGAGATGATGTTTGTATTTGGTACGCTTTATGTTTTCTTAAGTTTCTCGTAGAAGAGAAGGAAGCGAACGACGACAGAATGTTTGTTTAGGGTAATGCAATTGTTTAAAAAGAAGTGTAACGTACGTATAAGCTTGACGCAGCGTCATTCAGATTCAGCGAGTGAGAAGCTTGCGGCACTGATTCTCCGACTGCTTGATCTATTTTGGCCATTTTTCATACAGCGTAATAGCGCCGATAAATCAAATTAAACATGATGTTAGTGTGGAGAGCGCGTGCGCCTCGCACGGTCCAGGGCCCTCTAAATCATTGGTAGGCATAACGCATTGGGAGGATCAAAGGAGCGCGAGCACTCGCGGCCGTCTTCCTTTTTATTTCTATCATTACCGGCTATAATTACACTTAAGCTCAGTCTATTTACCTTCTCAAAATTGTACCTCTAATCGAAAGCGTCCGCAATTTTCACTGTTTTCAATAATCATTTTTCAGAATTGATTCCACAGTGTATCGTGGTTTTGTTTCTGGGCTCCCGCTATGTCCGTCTCTCTCTCACTCCCGTAACTCCCTATAGCCCCGTCTCTCTCGCTCCCACAGACAGCATACAAAACTTCCAATACCCGAAAACAATATCGACCGATGACACTCAGCCAGTAGAAAAATCTTGTATCATAGAAAATTCTTATAATTACGAATTCCGAAAACACATGTCGCGTAATATATTCCAGTAAAAAGAAATCTGAATTTACGAATCGTTCCGCGAGTCGCCTAAGTAAAGGAAATGGTTGTCCGGTCCAAGTCGTAATGCACGCATCGCAAAGCTCCAGCGTTCTGGAGGTTACTCTGATTTATAAGACAGTCTCCTACACGGGCTATGAAGTAGAATGCCGAACAACATCATCCACGGAGATGCTCCTCCTCGTGGTACCCTGAGAGATCGCTTCGGTTCTCGGAACCGTCTTTGAGACTCGGGACACCCGGGAGCACGCGCGTCCGCGTTGCGTATGCGCCATTACGCGTGAATCGCAAGATACGTGTGTCTCTTGGACGGTATGTTGGATAGTGCGTGCGTGCATAGATGTATATGCATGTACTGATGCGTGCGTGCGTGCGTGCGTGCGTGCATTGCTATGCGTTGAGACGAAAGGGGTCCATACCAACAAAGTACGGCAGCACCTGCTTCGCAGTTCATCATCCTGGGTGTCACCCACGCTACTTTACTGCACTACGAACCGTGTTATGCATCCGTGAGACACTACTCATGAGGATCTATGGCGAGATTTTAAAAGCGATCGAGATTTCCGGCAAATCGACCCCAGGAGATTCCATGGTCTAGGCAAATTTGTAACGTCCTTGGATTCGGGTAGCTTATCTTGATTCTTGGCTTCGTCTCGCATCATCTGTCTATCTGTGCTTCTATCTTGGGTACGAAGCGATGCTTCGGGGGACCACGGGCGTTATTAATTGATCCGCCAGTAATTATATGTAATCAGTGGCGTGGCTGCCGGTGGCTGCTGGCCGGATCGCGCATAGCAAGTATGGCTTAGCCTCGTGGACCTGCTAACTCGTGATAAATTGCCAACCGACGACTAACTACGGGATGTACGGTACATCACTGATGTCTAAGAAGAACCTTTTGGGGGATCGCCGCTACAGAGTCTGTGTAATATTAGCGAATCGCATAAGTTATCGGTTGTAAAAACTTTTATCTTGATATCCGGTACGTCCTTGGAGGATCGTTAACTGCTGGATCAATAAATGCTCAATAGAAATTGCTATGAGAAATCGGTAACCAAATTTCGAGACGCTGGGATAGGACTGTCAGGCGTTATGAATGGCACACGCCATCTCCCGTGTCGTTACTATGTTTCATTATAATTAAGTGTACTCTCCGTTCATAAATCATGCTTATACTCCCTCGAGAAAATGCATAAACAATAACACGAATATAGACCGTTTGTCATCTTTGATTGGAATCATTTTAACTGTCAAGAAGGAATATTTAGGGTCGACCTTCGCGTACCTCCTTGCGCTATGCCGCCCTTGATTTTTCTCTATTAAACAAAGAACGGCATCCATCAGGATTCCCGATAGAAATCAAAGATCCTCCGCCTTATCGAATGCCTCATTGTCGTAACAGTGAACGCTATGAATCAGTAACTAGCCTGTCGGATAAGCGAATCCAAAGTCGTCGGGACGTCGTAGGGCCACTTACTAGCGCATAAATCAGAGTTATTACGAAGCTATTAGCGTTCCGGAGTAACACTGGGACGTGTCCTTCGTGCCGTGGCTTATGCGACTCCCTGGTTCAGCAATAGGCAATAATTAATCATTTTGTGAGGCACACACGGCCGCACGCACACACGCACCGTAGCGCTCGCGCACCAGGAGTGTTATGTCAAGCACGTAGCCTATACTTAACCGACATAGAATATTCATATGGCTTGGGCGCGATAAGAGTACTGTGTACTTACGGCACTGATTGTGCCATTAGGAATACGGACAACCCGGGCTTTCCTTATGCATCTGGGTCGAATACGTGTAATCAAGGTGGACCGTCTGCTGGAGGTACGGGCCACCCCCCCCCCCCCCC
>NW_014333312.1:732003-737933 GCF_000341935.2 Cephus cinctus
CCCCCCCTGTACCTGCAGCCATCTCTAACTCCAACCCAATGCTACCCCTATTCTCTATCCGAGTAGCAGCGGAGGAAGTACCTCGCGATTATCATCCCTACGTCATTCTCTCGAAAGAGGAAGCGTGGAGACACCTTCCGGTGCTAGCGTGACTTCCGTATAAAGGTCGCGTGGCTACGTCTCTCTCTTTCTCATTCTCTTAGTTTGTTTCTCCCATTCGTCCGTCCCTCTCGCGAATTCAACTTAGGTAAATACTAAGTAGTATCACGTACTGACTGATGAGTTAAGCTCGGCTTTAAGTCCCATGCTTAGCCCGTCAATGTCATCTCCTACGGCTCAGTCCCTTCAGACTTATCGGACGCTGCAGCTAACGGACTGAATATATGAGTCTACCTCTGTGCCGTATCCGCGGATTTCCCTGTCAGACGTCGCGACGCTGCCTGCGACGTATGTGGGAGGGTTGCCCGTAGATATAGGCTGTCAGGAAAACTTTATGCTATTCCTTACTATTCGTACCTCGATTTATCGAATATTCGCAACAACAAGCAGACGGCTTGGACGTCGGTATAGAGGTTTCAAAGTCGAATGAACTTGAACTCTCGTAAACCTCAGGGCCGTATCTATGCTGCTACGGTTACCCGTCTCTCTTGTTTGTACAACTGCACGACTACTGCGGATCTAGGATTTCCATCGAGCGAATCGAATATCTGAGAGCGAAGAACGTAAGAAGAATCAAGGCGCTCTCGAGATTATCTTTGGGGCAGTAATTGTCATAGGTAGACATGTAAATTACACGTGCGGATATAAATGTCAATATGACAGGCGGTCGGCGTCCCGGGGCCTACTTTCTGCGGGCCTTTGCCGCCGGTCGGTCAAAGTGAAATCATTAGTTTGCTTAAATCAATGCGCACGTAAACGTCTGTGTTATTTATGTCCCGTCATTACGGAGAGATCCTTCTACCTCTCCCCGCGCCTCCCCTCGCGCTCAATATATGATTATACAAGAAGAAGGCAGCCTCCTAATAATACCTGCGAAATCCTGAGATCAAGGAGAACCTTTTACGTCTTAAATATTTTCTAACTTTGTACCTATCTTCCGCGACCATACAGCCCACGGCGGCCGTATGTAATCCAATTGGTATTCGCGACCCGTACGTATGATAGGTATCCTACAAACGATATCCTGAGTCATACCAGTTCGTGGCTTAACGGTAAAGAACTATCTATTTTATTCCTGCGAATATCGCCGTGGTACGTGCTGTGGAAATTGTACGTGTCTCTGTCTTCTTTTTTTCATGTCCACGTGAAACCGAACTGCAGAGCTCACACGGTAGCCGGAGAGAGAGTGGTCGCTGGGATGCTGGGGATCGTATAGAAATTTTATCCAAAGTGACATGGACACGAGGTTGATTCAGGAGCGGAGGAAGGAACGGAGACGGAGGGAACCCGGAGCAAGTTCAGACGATAGGACTGATCGTAAACGATCGGGAATCCGCGTCGAGATAGACGCGTCCAGTAATAGGATTGATCCGGATGGCTGGCAGGAGCTGAGCCCGGAGGCTGGTTGGATTTCCAAGTGAATCTTTTCATACCACTTAAACGAATCGGGACAGCCACCCGTGACAACGGGTCCTCTTCGATCGGCTGTCGACTCGTTTCTATCGTTAACACGCTGAGAAAGGCAGCGGCGCGTGCATGATAATCCTATCGGTATGTCGGCTCAGGGACATCAGGAGGAGGATCCGTTACAGCGTCTGTTTCTATCGACTAGAATGAATAATCTTTTGGAAGCAATGTCCGAGAATCATCCGGTATAGGACAGTAGCTGTAGTTGAAAATCGATGAGTACCTATACAGTAGTGCAATACCGGATTCTGTTCGGTAGCCATTATACCAGCGGATGCCGTGGAGATAAGAAGTTGCCAGTGGGATTCTTATTTCGATGGCACCGAGCGAACGGCAGTATAGCAGTACGATAGTATGGTGGTATGGCAATACGGTAGGATGGCAGGATGGCAGGATGGCAGAGGATAGCAGAGGATAGCCAGCCAGGCCGAGGGCCCGAGTCACGTACATAACAAATGATAGCGGAGTGGCCGAGAGCAGGCGTGCGCACGATCTGTTGGTGGTCCTCGGCTCCGGGCGTCGCATCGTTTGTCAAGCCGTCGATATGCCGATCCCGCGGCACGATTACCATATTTTAACGCCAGCGTTATTGGCTCGGCTACCGGCTACCGGAATCTTAAAAGCCGTGTACGACGCGTCCCGTCGGCCATCCCGCCCTGGGACTTACTTCTTTAGGCCACTGGCTCGTTAGCGTACGTTCCACGAGGCAAATCGACTCGATATGAATATCGTTATTAATAAGACGGCTATCTGGTGGCTCGATCGCTCTGAGCACCCTGTACTCCGTCCTCGTGTTCCTCCTACCAGCATGCCGATCGATCCATCGAGCGTGTTTTCGATAGCCTACTTAGATTCACTCTTCGTAGGACAGACCTTGGCTTTGTGAAAATCCAGTTTTTCCTATCGGTCGACCATCGTCGTTTCTTGCCTATTTGAAATTGAAGTGGAAAAAAAATACGCGGAAAAAAAAAACCGAACGAACGTATGACGCGACATCCGGTTCTTGGCTGACGGGTTCACGGGATGCTGAAATGGTTGCTTTTCATTTCCGGGGGAATCCGGACGCTCGAAGGAGGCGCGTTCAAACGGAAAGAGAAGCGTGTGTGCTGGGAGAGAGAGGGAGAAAGTCAGAGTGAAAGGAGAATCGAGGATAGGAGAGAGAATGGGACGTGGGAGTAATGCCTTGGTCCAGGGATGAGTAGTCAATTTCCTTTCAGCGACACCGGTGACATCGACGGAGACGTGGGCACCATTTATAACCGCTGCTAATAGATCCCCGGTAAGCCGGGCGCAGGCCATTTTACAGGTTTTCCGTCAACATTGGAATACATCAGAGAGTCGAGGCGCTCGTCAGGAACTAATGGTCCTCTCGTTCCGAGCTCCTAACACGTTTGACACTCTCTGTCCTGCTCTCTATCGAGAACTTAAGCACCGACTGCTCCCAGCTACCGTCAATAGGAGCGAGAGAGAAGGTGCGAGGGCAGTCAGACGCCTCGGAAGGGAAAACCGAGAAAATCCACCAGCGTTTATTCAGGAATCGTTCGGGCTTTGATAAATCGACGATATCCGAAAAATTTGTCAAATCCAACTTGACTCCCCATTGAGAAACGTTTAACCGACCCCCGCGTGCAGCCAACGTGGAATAACCACACCATTACCAACCCTCGTCGCTTCAATCGAAAACAATTTAAATCCCCCCAAAAAGGACTTCCCTCTTTACGTAACGTACGACTTCCTACGAATACTTGCCAACTTCTCGCTACGTCCACCACTGACTCATTGACAACCACTGTCTTATTCAACGGTAAATAACTCGAGAAACGACAGTTGCTTGGCATTGACAGTAGATTCAAATCACAGAGTCGACGTTCGTTTCGTGCTACGATCGTCAGATAGGCGACATTAAACTCGTACACGTTATAGGCGCGCCAGTAAAATTCTCATAAAATGAATATAAAATATATAAAAGAATGACGCACGTGGCAGATCTTTGATTTTTCGTTGATTTTATCAGGTTTCAAATATATAGTAAACATACTTACCTTGCTCGAAAATCGTTTTACGATGGTCATCTCGTAAACGTCGATACTCAGTCAGAAAGTTTTGAGCTTCGAGAGATGATTATTCAATTTTATATAGTAGTTCGAATTCTGAGATCGGTTCCTCAAGTAGGGACCAATGAGGCCCTTCAAACTCTACGGTGGTCACCTTAGGTGGTCCGAAATTCTTTCCACTCGAAATTGCTTCCACTCATAAGTGGAAATCGGCCGGTTTCATCCGCTGGCAATAATCAAGCCTCTTTTGGTCCATCTAATGCGGATGCTGATGAAGCGCCATTCGAAGGTTCATCAAAGTATCTTGCTCTGGAGTGGGATTGGATTTTATTCTTAGGATTATTATGGCCAGCAGGTACCCTTATTATCGATCGAAGATTCTCAACGACCGGATATCGATATTTTATAACGTAATTATCAAATAGTCATAAAAATACACCTACGGTCTTTATAACCAAGAGTTGACGAGCCCTGAAGAGCATGAAAGGAATGACTGTGACTGCTGATGAATTTACAAAGTCATTGGACTGTATCGAACACCTATAATGCAAAATCATCGTCCTGCGTTAGGAACTCGTTGGCCGGTAACGAGGAAATAAATAAAAGAGCTCGAGTGAACCGAGACGCCCCTGTGCGTTAAATCGGCAATTACTCGCCCATCGGTTTACTCAAATTGGAAATTTTCTACCCAATTCACACCGTTTACTCAAGCGATTTCGTACCAATTAATCGGCGAAGCCCGGAAGGGTCGATTACGCGTGTAATCATAGAGAAAAAAAATGAATAGCCAAAGTTCCAATAGAATCCTGATAATTGATCAATATCATCAAAAATCCTATGTTAACCGGTTTATGGTAAGAAGTCAATGGCCTAACATCCAATTACGTTTTTAAAGTGAACCATAATCATCGGTAATAGCAGCTACCGTCGCTATCGTATCCAGTGTTAATCTCTACCATGGCGAAGCTCATCTGCCCTTCCCACCCGGTAGCTTCGTTCCCTTTGAACCCTTCGTCATTCCGAACACCCGGAGTTATCCGGGTATTCATCGCGCTAAGAAGCGCAACTAAACTTTGTATATGCTTCGTCATTATTTTGTTTATTCCCTGTCACGCACGATCCTTTTATTCAGAGGCTGACTCCATATCAGGAAGTTCAAGTTACGTGGGTGCAAATCACACTCCTGAGTAGCAGAGATCCCATTCAGTTCCTGTAATATCGATGATTTTGGAAATTCACGATCATCGATCAATCAGATACATACATAATGATTTGGTACTACATGGGCTTGCTTAATATCCAGTCAAACTTGAAGCAACCCGGGCCAGGTTTCTTGTTGAAAGAATCATCAGGAGGTAATTTTCCTGAGGATATCTTAAGCTTCCAGGGCTTAAGCACTGTCTCGGCTCCTAATGGAGGTGCAGCTACTTCGTAGCTACCGCTTGCAGCCTAATTATGATTTATAGTCTCTGCATCTTGAACATATTGAATATCGACCAGGGTTCCATTCGGAAGGGAATAGTATACCTCAATCGTTATCCTTGGTCCTTATCTACGGCATCAGTCCAAATAGACTCGGAATTGACTCCTGCGGTGAAGACTTTCACTTTCCCTAACGAGTACGTAGAGGAAGGTAGTTCAGTTTTCGTGAAAACAGGTAAGAAATTTCTAACCGTTCGTTTTCGAGTTATAACGAACTGTCTCCATGTTGTCTATACCTAGGGCAAGAGCGAAGGTCCCATAAAGATGATGGAAGGAGCGACTCGGGGCCTTCTGATTATGCCCGTAAATTCGAGACAATAAGTTATAAATATTGAAATTTGCTGTCCGACTCCCCGACTGCTCCTCAGGGCCTTACCCCACCTGGACACCTTTTGCTCCTTTTATTCTTGAGCCCGAAGAAGAGTCGCCGGCGTATTAGAAGACCAGGTCGCCCACGGCGTGCGTGTTCGTGTTTCTGTCGTGTAGGCATCATTAGTAGAGGATACGTCGTACACGGAATCAAAGGGGTGGTGGGCGCGAGGCCGCTCACACCGATACATTATGATGCGCCCTTCTTCGAGAAGAGGAGAAACCAGGACTGGAAGTCAAAGTGGAAGCAGCAGGACAGTATAGGAAGATGAAGAGAGAAAAAGGAGACGAAGATGAAGACGACGAAGGTGGAGAACGTGGCGATGTGGATGAAACCTTCGAATCTCCAAAATGCGTCGAGTGGGGCCCTGGGGGAGAGACTTCCGGTCCGGGTACGGT
>NW_014333312.1:738123-761114 GCF_000341935.2 Cephus cinctus
GGGGGGGGGGGGCACTATTATTCCTGGGTGCCGCCTGGGTGTGACTGCATCGGAGATGAGTCAAACTCATCGTACCCTAAAGGGTCTCTTCTCTGCCTTCCAGGGACCATCCGAATACACGTGGGCGGACGAATTTCAATCCTATGTATTAATCGTATTGTATTGCAATAGTTGATTTTTTACATTGAGATAAAGGAAGATCATTGTCTCTAGCCTGCCGTATGAGCGTAGGCTCGATCATTCTCTCGTCCTTGCTAAGATCAGCCAATTTCAAGGATGCCAGTCGTACACGGGGCTCATGCGGTTACAACGCGCATAACTACGCACGGGCGAAATTTATGTCGGCCGATTTGATTACTGCGATATAAACTTGATGCGGACACGTGGACCAGAGACAAGACCGGGACATACATCATGGGACTCGTTCGGTACTGCCTGCCTGCCCTGTACCCACAGAGATACTTCTGCTCTCTGGTACCATTCCTTGCCTTTTCCTTTTACGTATTCCTTCATCATCGTCTTCTTTCACTTCTTCTTCTTCTTCCCCTCGTCTCTTCATTTCCTTCTGCTTCTTCTTCGCTTCGCCCTTCCCTCCTCCCCTCCAGCCTGGTCGCACGGGCTGCAGCCGTAAACGAGATAACGAGATCAAATTTATGGCACCAGATTCTCCACGAAAATATGATAATCTCAGCTAATGCCGAACCGAGCAAGAAAACACAGCGACTGGGTCCGCGATCGGTACTCGCGAATCTCCGGCTGAGCTCGTTAAGGGGAACGGAAGTGAAACGGCAGACGGAAAATCGTCAATCGCCTAGTATCCGCGCTCCGTTAGGTCCGGGACGTTTTACCTTGGTTCAAGACTGGATCCTGCGAGGGTGCAAGGATACGAGGATGACTGTCAGAGAGAGAGAGAGAGAGGAGACAACGGGAAATTCAAAGGGGACAGTTTGTTAGGCGGTTTTCGGGACCGTAGACGCCGCAGGAAACCGAGCGTAGGTTAGCGCTGCGCCATCCTCAGAATTTTATTATTCAGGTTCCTACGGCGGCGGTGAAATCTTTATTTGGAATCATTCCAAGAACAATAACATATCTCGACATTCCGAGCGCCGAATAAAACTAAACGCCGTAACCCAGTTATTTTCTGTTTGCTCTGTTACCCGATCATTCCGCTGATATGATGCGCTCGTTGCTAGTTGGTAGTGCCGGCACGTGTGTATCATCGCGCGTATAAATCACTTGGCGAGAATCAGATAGGATTTCAAAAACATAAAATACACCGCGATATTAAAATACGAGGAAAAGGCACGTAACGGGACCACGTGGACCCACCATAGACCCAATAGATCATCATCCAGAATTGTTCCAACGGGCTACAGACCCATTCAGCCTGATCAAGACGAACTTTTGGAGCTAAGAGCATCGTACCCAGCATCCCTTATTTTCCCAAAGAATATCACGTGGTAAAGGATAGTAACCAAAGGTATTACTAGAGGTGCTATTAACAGGGGTTGTTCGTTATACCTAGTTGCTCCAGTTACCAGATGGGTGTCCTGTGGGGTGGACAGTGACTCTAAAAACTGACGTAAAAACAATGTATAATATCGTAAGTCTACCAGTGGCGGTGATAGTGGAATAAGGCTGGTGAGGAGGGGCGGGAGCACTCAATTCATCAAGGAGTCGACGCCACGTAATTTAAGACTGCTTTTAACTCTTGGGTGTCGCAATTTATGTGAGCTTCTTATAAAAGAATGGCGCTTCGCTACCGTTGCGTCCTCCTCCCACCACCCTCTGGCCCTTTTTCCACCCCCCTTGGCCTGCCTGAAAAACCCTCGTCGACGAGCCTTCCTACCACCGCTGGCATCCCTTGTACTCCCGGCACAACTCTCTCTCCCTCTCACTCCCACTCCCTCTCGTACTTCGTGTATGTGTTTACTTTTTCTCGCCAATTTGTCACAGATTAGGCAGGATATAAATTCGTGCTACGTTATACCAGCCGCAGTTACTTTTGTTACCAGCAATTAATGCTCCGTTCATTGAGCCTGGACGTATGGCGACTCATGAGGTATACCTGATTCGTATCAATGAATACGATAGCACGTCATTGATAACACATTTACTTAATTGGCTTGTGTTGGTTTTTTGGCTATATATTGTGACGTGATTTTTCGAATCACGGTCCCAAGGCGGCTCCGGTTACCGATACAGATAACGTTCTCGATTTCTGGTTCCCTTCGGGTCGCCACCCTGCTCAGAAGCTACGCTCTCGGATTGATTCGTATAGTTATGTCAAGGCTCTCGTAAGATTTCGTTATTGTTTAGTTGAGGTCGAGGTCTGCCATGGGGAGATAGTCTCGACGTACGGAGTGGCCTGGCAGAGGAGAGTACCCGACGGAGACGTCTCCACGGACCGGCAGGAGCCCGGATGAAATACCGGCGCCCCGTTGGAGATGGGCAAAGGGCTGTAGAGCGGGTGGAGGTAGTTTTAATACGGTTAAGGGCAGGAGAGGAACCTCCTGCCCGAGTTAAGGACGTGGTGCCCAGCTGTCGTCCGATGCCCTGGGGAAGCGGCCGTGGAGGATCTCCGGAAGATACGTACCGATTCATTAAGGAACGCTCTCGATTTGGTTCAAAGGGACGACTCGAAGGAGATAGAAGAGTTATCGGTTATAAGGCTCTCGACCAATCAGAATGATTAGTTCTCGGATTTGGCATTTGGCTATTGTCAATCGACTGCTTTAAGCAGTCTGTCTCGGGGCACCGACCGAGGTGTCACGAGGGACATCGCGCTCCCGTGCTATCTGTTTATAGTTTTTCTTGCCGTGTTTCGCTACGGTATAGCAAGTTCTCGACTCGTACAGTTCTCGTGTTGTTCTCGCGATATCCAGGCAATTCTATGAATTCCTGTGAGTGTTCCGGAGGTGTAGTGCTGTGCCTTAGTGCAGTGCTCCCCAGAGTGTCCTTTGGATGCAGTTCTCGGCCCCCGCGGATTAGCTGCCCCAGCTCCGGTGAGTCTCCCAATTTATTAATTGGTGAAGGGATCTCGATAGATGGTTAAGATTCGTTCTGATAAGTTCTCGGTTCTTTGCTCTCTGTCTCTCGCACTATTTGCCGGACTCTTACTCCGACCCTCTCTACCTCAAACCTAGCAGCCTGAGCGGCCGTGCATTTCCGTAACCGTTCGCTCCCGTTCGTGCATCCAGTTGCATTTGCTGATTTTACGCGACCCCAAAGATCAGCACCTACGGTTGCGTTTCTCGATTTTACGCGTCCCCAAAATCGACAGGATCCGTTAAGCTATCGCCTCGTCCGATAGGTTCCGTCAGAGCTCTCGTTCTTGGTGGAGTTGGGCCTGTTCCACCCCAACTCCCAGTTCATACCGGCTCGTCAGTTCCCGGTGAAAAAAGAATTGGCTGGCGCCCACCTGGCTTGCGGATGCACGGACGACGGGTGGACGGCCGAAGGTAACGTAGGTTGGTTCTCGAAGATAGTTCGTTCTCGTATGTTTTCCTATCGGTGTCGGGTAATAAGTTAGAAATTACGTTACAATATACATCACGTGCTCTACCTTGTTTAAGTAACGTACGATACAAGCGTCTCGGACATTTCCTGTGACGGTAATGGACCACAAGTGTTACGAAGAAGCTGGGTCCTGCGTAAACGGGCTTTTGCCGAAAATTAATTAGACACGATTCTCGAAAGTCATACGTATTATTAACGAGCACGGTTGCCCACCTGTACCTACACTGGCTCGATCCACTGTGGCAGCCAACGCCGCACGCATCATGCGTAGATGGATCAAGAGAAGATCCCCTGCGGTAGCCTCACGAGACTGGGCCGCCTCTGGACGTTATCAAATCATCATTTATTTGCCCTTAATCCTTGAATTAATGATTAGACACCTCTCTCACCCTCTATCTGTTCCTTCCTTCCACCGAATCCCCAACACTCTCGAAACCTCTCACCCATCCAGTCACGACGTATCTTAAAGTTGGCCGCGTCGCGTAGGACACGTGCACGCATGTGTGTACACACACGAGCACTTTGCTATTCCAGTATATCTATATATGTGCGCATACCGGGTACATACGAGCCAACGAACTCTACATGGTGATTTCTTGAAAAGATGTGTCTGCTCTTCAAAGATAGGGTCTCGATCACGATTTGGATAGTGACTTTGCGAAAAAGAATGATAAGGGTGCCCTGGGGGATTTTGCCTGGTCGTTTGGTAGATTTCGAATGGACGATTCAGGGAGTATTTGTGCGGCAGAGAGGTGAGGGGATAAAAGTATAATCGGGCATAGGAGGATAGCGCGTCACTTGGTACACGTGGATGCTGTAAAAATGAATCTGTTCTCGAATCGAGATTTTCCCATGGGATTGGAAAAGATGGCCCTGGGCTAATCAGGCGAGTTCGCAGTAAGCGAACGGGACACCCGTTACATCCTTCAAACTACGGAGACTCAGTGGCTAGAATATATCCCCTTAATTATCCTGTGTGTGCATTCTGAGTGTGAACTCTCCATTAATCATAGGAGAAGAGAAGGGTAGGTTAGGTAGGAAGGTAGGTAGTCGGCTGGTATAGCCGAGCGATTTTAATTCAGACTGGCCGCTCCATATGTATTCTACGGGGCCCAAGGATCATTAGTAACCTTAGGTGGACACCACCGAGTCGTTCTTCATCCTGATGATGTTTCTCCTGTAGGATCGGCTAATCCTCGCGGGTATTGGACCTCGCGAGAGAGTACGTGAGACGGATACAGGGGAAGTGACTTCTCCGATTGGCCGTAAGGCCAGCGTGGACGCGCGTAAAGGTCTTGTACACCGGGAAAGAATGCCTGAAAAGGATCGGGCTCTTTGGATGAATGAATCTTGCTACTGTTCGGGGAGTGGTCTTTTGTACGTCCGCGCCGTCCATGGCATCAATGACTAAGTCATTTGACTCCTTTTACTACTTTTATTTTCTACCAGCCTCGTATCTTTAGGTTTGTATCTCGACGCTTCTTCCTGCTCCATCAAATCCATATCCTCGTCCCTACCGATGCAGCGTGATCTTTACGACCTGGAAGTTTACGAAAAACTATAGAAAGTATACCAACCGCACTTTTCGTATACCAATCCTCAGCTCTCGGACAATGGCACGCACTCGTAGCACACCAGGGCATAATGGCCGTTTCATGGGTAGAGCAACAACGTATAAAACAAATTGGCTATAAAGCGATAGCTGCCCGTACGGAGTTATTCGTACTCCCTATGTAATACACGCTCCCGCAACACCATAGTCTTCCAGCAACTAAGAACATACTATTCGCCATACGTATTACCTTACACGTTTCCCATCCTGAAACATGCATAGAATTAGTAATGATATATAGAATTCCAAACCTGAATTTTCAGTTAATCATGAAGATAGTGTCCTGCATGAAACTCAGTTTATGACGACTAACGGGGCACTCTGTTACAGGGGTACGTTACTGAACGACCACACATATGGATAACCCAAAGGCAACGTTCTGTCGATACGAACACGTGTTGCCTGACACCCTCAATCCTCACGAACCTCCCGTAGTCACCCGTAGTCACCCATAGCCTCCCATGCAACTCGTAAACATACAATACAGTCACCTACACGATATACGATTCTCTATACGCAAGAGTCACGGTGCATTATATTTGCCACAAGAGAATTCGTCGTACGGCAAACGGAAAGACGCGGGTCTAAACGCATTCGTGACTTTTTAAAAATGTCGCGATTACGTCACAGGCAAACCCTGCTCATTAGTCCTGCCGATAGGTCTTTGTTTCACGGCTCGGTCGTGGGCAACAAAACTAGAAAACTCCATAGAAATATGTTTCTACAAGGTACGCGTCGGTGGGATCAAAAAGATCTTCAGCCCCTCGCTGGATCCTACGATTGAACCGCGGCACCGATTCCTCTGGATTAACCTTCGGCATTCGTCCCGATCGATGATACAATAAAGGCGGACGGGAATTATCGGGCGGGAGGATGAATCCGGAGTCAGGCGGACGTATCTTCAGGGACCAGACATAAAGAAGAAATAAAGAAGAGCCAAAGTGTCGACTGTGTCTCGGCTCTTCGTTCTTCGCCATTGAGTCCCCAACGAGATGAAAGCATCAATGTAATCTTCCTACTTCGACTGAAAGGACTCCACGACTATTTCTATTCAGATTCCTTAGGCTCTGTACACCGTACACGATCTCTCTCTGACATGACTGATCGATTCTGGAAATTACCTTCTGTGTCGTACGTCCAATGTCGACACTGATCTCTCCTTCTCTCTTGCACCCGTTCACGGTTCATCCAATATACGTAGGATTCACTCCTACGAAAATGATGACACTCGGTGGCATCAGCCATTGCCTTTCGACATCCGTTACCAACCGAATGAATGCTCTTGTAATTTAACGTCGACTGTCGCGACGACCACGTGGACGATAGTCCAGGTCGTTATCCTGGTCATCGCGCTTTGGCGACCATGACTATCATACGTGCGTTCTGCCGGATGAACAGAAAAATTTATATTTTATCAAAGTCATATGGCTTGCGCTATACGCGTAGGTGTGCATTCTTAGTTGTAGGTGCAATGAGACTCGCGATGATTTCTTTGGATTTTACATTCAGTCGAGTGATGATTATTTGGACGTGAGTTAAGATGGGTTCCGATCGAAGGGATTCCCAGTGGAATCTATATAATCGATTCTGATTGCATTGAAGCCCAGTAGTGGTGGCGTTGATTGGTGCATTCATAAATATCCATTAGCAGACAATGTCAGTAATGATCGAGCCTGCGGGCTACGCCCTGAGACTCCTAAGGCATCGGTAGCTTCTGGTAGTCAACACAGGAAAAATAAGAACGTCGCTTCTTAGAGATTCCTCTTCTATTTTCTCTTACCCTTTACTACCTTTCCTCGTTCGTTCCCTTTATATTCTTTTTTTTCCTGTTTATTTCTTTATTTCTTTCCAGACTTACTCTTTCATTCTACCTTTCTACTTGTTTGTCTCATTGGAATGCCTGGAGGATGAACGCATTCGATTTCAGACTACAATATCGATTCGACCTTCGATCGCCGATTGGGTACGCTGCCGAGTGACTCAAGGACGGGGACTTTTTGGCAATCTTTTACATATTTAATTGCGTTATTTATATGTGTGGTATTGATTTTTTTAAAATGATTTTATTGTGTGATTTTATCGAAATTTTGTTTTTTTTCATTGCCATTCAGATTTTTTAGATTTACTATATGAGAACTCATGTCGGCGTGTTTCCATTTCTATTCTCGCCCTGGCGAAGGACGTTACTCATGGACGCGGCCCACTAACACGGGCATAACGAAATCCTTGACAATGGTGGGTTACCTGTTGAGCATACAGGACAGGTGACACACAGTCCACCTTCTTTATTCGTTAGCATCGTATTTTATCGGCTGGAAAGTTTGATTTCTCGGCGCGGCTCCTTCACAATAAAAATCGTCTTCGGCTCCCACGCCGATCAGCAGCCGAGTGAGGTCGGATTTACTTTCATAAATTCTGACCTTAGTCCTCGTCTAAGGATACTCGGTGAATCGCTTGCGTTTTTCGCCCATTGTATGCGTAAGGTGACAGAAAATCGAAAGGAGGGCAATTTTTCTTTTTTTCCTCACTCTATTTCAAAATAGACACATACATATATATTAAGAATTATGAAAAAGTAAGTTAGAAATTTATCCAAAAAGAAAGGGTATCCCTACGCTCAAATTCTTGTACACCGGCAGCATTCGATTCCTGGGATTCCAGGATTTTAGCATATTCGAGCAGTAACGGGGCCCTGGTGCGTATAAATTAGAATCAATCAACTGGCTTTTCCAAACTTTCTCCAGATTAGCATCACGTCCGGGGGTTATAATTTGTGGGTACCCCCTACTGGGCCTCCTGTACCATCGAGGCCCTTAGGTCCCTGGGCCTGAAAACGTCACGGGAACTGCACCCTTGTCAATATTGATACACCCACCTCCCGGGTCTACCTTGACGTAGAGAGGCTCCTCCGGTATATCTTGGCAACTGGAATATTGGTTCTGGCTCGGAATATGGCTGACTGACTAGCTTGGCCGGCTGGATGACTGCTCCATGAGAGATCATCTCATGCGAACCAAATTAAACCCTGTCGGTTAAATAAAAATCATGCTCTCCAGAGCCTTTGTTAAAACTTGACGTTTCTGATTATGGGACTCGCTTCACCTTTTTATCAAGTTCATTCGCTCCTTTGTGATGCTGGATGCGCCCGTGTGTACCAATCCCTACCGAGAGCCCTGATTCCCGTAGAAGGGTTTCCACCAGGGATCCTAGACGGTCGAGTCGCATCCATTGCAAGTTCAAAGTCCGTATTCAGCCCGAGGTCCTGAAGGAAGCTGGAGAAGCTGGAAAAAAAGACGTCAGGAAGTAAACGTACGAGTTCATCCAAAGTCTGGATCGGGAGGAGGAAGCTGTGGTTTTAATGATACGGATGTTCTTATCAGAGAAAATCTCGACCCACTCTCAAGGAATATTGTAACATGCCCTTAAGGGACGTGCGTATACGTCTTGAAGATCCTAAGAGCGTGCAAGTCAAGAAAAGCAGGGTAACGTGTCAAACACATTTCGCTTCCTTCCAATCTTTGGCTGCTGGAAAGATTTAGTCCTGAATTCATCTCGGGCTGGCACGTGCTCCCTACGATAAACTCATTCAGGAAGTTGGTATCAGTCGTGATCGCTTCCACAAAACAGAATAAAGATTTTAAAGCCACGAAAGAAAATATCGTCGAAAAACAAGTACTTCGAAATCACCTAAACCTACCAACCGAAATTTTCATCAGGACTTTACTTAATCGGATGAACCTGCAAATTTGTAAATGGGGATGGCTAAATGACGAAGATCCCTTTATCGATTTTTCTCGTCTCAGCGTTATCCAGCCAATATTTCTTCTCACGATGAGCTAACTTTTAAACAAGAATTAACTAATTTTCAGATAGTTTAATATCTTACGTATCTCTCAGCTTGAGCGGGTGAACGAGTTAAGTCTGAACGGCTGGCGAAGGAGGGCTATGAGCCTGGAAGCGAAGTGGGCTGACTGACGTGTAAAGACACCTCCGCGTCCCGAAGAATTTAACTAATTATAATATAGGATAAACGGTTTATGTCTACCTGCCTGTATGGCTTGATGGTTGGCAACCCACACCAAACGATACCGATACTCTTCTTCTCTAGTACCCCTCACTCTACAACTTCCCCATGCCAGCACATCATAAAATTAAGCATCTTACCAGCACGAGACTATACTATTACCTCGGCAATGAGGTTTAAAATAACATTTCATTTTTATCACCAGATATCCTTATCAGTAAATATTCTACGAACCTAACAAATACTTAAAAAATAATGCCTATAGGAATTCTTGGTTGGAAATAAAATTCATTGAGAACCATAATGTTTTCTTCAGCTGCAATCGAATGGTTGCTCCAACTCTAAAGGTTATAACTACAGGGCTGATTGGCCTTACGTTAGGTTCTTATGGTACACCGGACCAGACAGCATCCCTTAGCTTCACACATTACGTAAATCGTAATAGCTCGTATATGGATTACAGAGAGGCATAACACTCGCGGTATACCTTTTCCAACGTAGCTTATATGGGGTGGACTGATTGTTACAGATTTAACGATTCGGTAGAAATTTCAAGTAGCATTACAGGGCGCATCTCGCTACGGTTCAGTCAAGAGAAAAGCTAGTAGACTGCGAGAAGGAAGAGAGAATGGGATATTGGCCGTGTCGCGTTCTACGTCCGTCCTCCCCTCTCTCTCTCTCTCTCTCTCTCTCTCTCTCTCTGTGTGTGGCCACGAAGGCATGTATAAATACGCGAGAAGAGCCGCGTATAACAAGTTATGGCAGATAAATTTATAGCATCTCCACTGAAACGCCATTACTTTAAATGCACCCCTCTCGCTGTACCTATATGCCTCCTTGCGGCGCGGCTATCGGCTTTTACGATTTTTAAATAGCCACCGCTTTTTGATGCCCTATCCCTTACAGAAACACAGTCTTCGGTCGCACTTGATTCTCTCAACCGTACGGTAACATTATTTGGAGAGCTTCCTTTGCTAAGAATAACAATAAAAATAAGAATTTTCACATTTTCTATCCGGTACCTGTCCTTTATGTCTTGCGTCAAAATAACGGAAAATTCATGCTTAGGAAGATTTTCGAATTCGATTTTGAGAATTGGACATCGGAAGGTTACAGTGGAAAAGACCTATAGGACATTATAGATCCATGGAATTTTCGAAGACTGAATGATTGAATGACTGACTGACTGACTGACCACGGTGGGCCTGGTTCGCAGCCATGCCCGTCCTGTGCGCCCTATAAGAAGTGATCGTTACTGCTCGCCGCCCTATAATCTACACGGGCTAATGACGTCCATTACGTTACTGCGCCTTGCCTGCTCCGACCGCTCGCGTCGTCCACTCGCTTGGCCACGGTCCTGATACGCGACTCTTCATTCTCTCTACTCTTCAGCCCCTTCTTCCTTTTCCTTACTATTCCGAGCAACCCTTTCACTTCTCGGCGCGCCAAACACACGGAACGATCTTTTAATTCTATTCTCAATGTTTATCATGAAAATTTTATTTTCGAGTTTATATGGATTTTTCAAATTTTTTATATTATACTAATGTTACGTGCCTCGAGAATACAATACCATTGCGACTTCCGGTCACTATTAATTATGACCAATCAGACCGAGGGAAGGAATTGTGATCTCATCTTACTTCCTTTGAAATTGTAACGTCTTGCATCTGCTGCCTAGTACTGACTTTGTGTCTCCGCCAGTCTCCTTTCAATTAATCGTTGTTCCGGGGAACCTAGGGTGTTTATTAGCGTTATTTGATTGTCCAAGACTAATTTAATGATACGATACACACCGGGTATAGATAATCGAATGTCAATCCGACTGGCAGTGTATTCGCAACGTGATAGTAGATAGTGGAATATGTGTGTGGTTATATAATTCCGCAAGAGTTTGCATGATTTTTTATCCATTTCTTTTTATACGTCCCGTGATATCAGTTCTGTTCACACATGATACGTGCACCCCTCGTGCAGAGAACTACCCAGCGAGCTAAAGCTGATTATAAATTACAAGGTGATAACAATTAGATAGCAGCACGCATGTGCTAATCGGTGAAATTATTATTTGCATGTATTCTTTTACGTAAGGGTTATCGTGCGTTTTATCAGTCGTCAGGAGTTATTCAAGATGGGGGATATTTTTATACGCGGAAGGTCCTAATACAGTTTGCGTACAATAGGCATCGCTCTGTGCATTTTCTCCCGTGGTCGTGTCCAGGGTCTCTTGGCAGTGTCGGCAAGAAGAGCCAAGAGGCTAATTAGCGCATTGATTGTTTCGCCTCGTTAAAAATGTCTGGAGGTAAATCTCTGGTTTATTATCCGGAACGTTTAACTTTTTACCGTGATTTCATCGTCGCGGCGCTGCGCGCCGAATATTCGATGGCTCCGAGCCAAAGCAGTTCCAGCGGCATTAATGCGTATTTATCTGTGTATTTCCGAAAGGTTCGCATTGCTTATCCGCAGTGTTACCAAAATCCAGACTGGTGAAATCTACCCAATCAAGATCATGCGACTATGGCTACGTAGAACGAGGAAATATAAATCGATAATCCAAGAAAAGCCCAGTTCCTTAGTAAAATGGCGTCGGAGCCACCCTTCTATGCCGGCATATCAGTATGCTCAGCTGAGCATCGATAAAGCATAAATAGTCCACAGCCTTCTGGAACGCAACGGGTCCCGGTAACACTTTACCAGCCCGGCCTGATTTTCAACCCCTAAGCGCCGCGGCACCGTGAACGCTCCGGAAGGGGTGGCGGGTGGTTTTAAGGATACGTCAAAGACTCGAAAACAGATTAGTAGTTAATTGATGACTGCAGCTATCGCTATGGGAAGACCCTGCCAAGACTTGGGGAACCTTTGGCAACCTTTGAGGTAACCTCCTCCAAGTTACCCGGTTGTCGATCGGAGATCATCGACCGAGAGATTTTGTTAATTTTTTGAAAATAATTTTGTGAGAAAAAACGAAAGCAGTTGAAATTACTGGAACCTTCTGTAAATATTCAATCTTACCTGTTTATCCTAAAGGCGTCGCGACGCACTAGCGTAAGGTAGTTTGAGGCGTCGACGTTATACGTATACATGTTACCGGTTGAATATGAGGAATAGGTATACGAGTTGGGGCTGTAAGGTGTTGCCGAGGGTAGTGATGTTGTCGGTGGGGTAAAGGAGAGGGTGGTTCTCTACCGGCTGTATACATAAACTAATTACAATCAATCACAGAGTACACGTACACACCCTTGTAAGGAGCAACACCGTCACGGAAACGCAGCCGTTTACTGACTATACTTAGACTCCCTTGACTCCCGAGCCACCGCCACCCGTTATGAATTAAAGATCAACCCTTTATGTGCAGTGGGTTTCCACGACGCGAGAGCCACCCCGTGATCAATGGCAAAAGTCATATTTTGAGCTAGCGGCGATTAATCAACTACGCGATGCGTTATGTAATTAACGAGGAAGGTGTTTGCGCGACTGAGATCGCCACCCGCCACCCGTTCCTTTTTTGCATTTGAGACCTTCGGCTACTGTATACAGCCACCCATGAACTAGTTACAGCCAAGCTTTTGCTTCTTCGCGGAGAAATTGGACACAGCTTCCCTTTGCTGTATCCGTTTATTGTCCTTTCTTGTTTCGAGGGACCCAACCTACCGGACGTCTGATCGCTTACGAAAAATTCTTACACACTGCGGTCTAGTGGAATCTGATAGGCTCTACTGTGCCAAGGGATGATTCTCCCTTGGGTGGGATATTTGTGTCTCCTTGTAGCCGATAAGTCGATGCGTGATTAAAGGGTGGCATTCTGCTTTGAAGGCTGCGCTCTCTCCTTCCGCGCGAAACTCGCTCTCCATTCTGACGGCAATAATTACAAGCGCGGCTTAAAGGAGCACTTCCTCTTTGAGCTTATCGATTGCCCGGAATTAATAATTGCACGGCAGACTCCGTTCCCGTACCCACACTTTGCTCGCAGGGCGCTCGTGGCTTAGTAGTCTAGGATCTAGAGTCTAACTAACCTAACAGGAGGTTCCTGAGCCCTGAGGGTTTTCGAAATCCTTTCCGCTGACCCACCGGGAATGATCCGGAGTGCCTGGACTAGGGAGACTTGAGGAAATGCGATACCGGAGATTGAGACGATAACTATATATACGTCAGGCTGATCGAGGACGATTGGGTTCCTCTTCTTGCAGATTTATTGGGTTCATCTCGTGAGAGAATCGTTTTTAGCTATTTTGGTTCAGTGTATGGTATTTTTTTTTCTTTTTTTTTTTTGGTATGGCCGTCATCCGATTAGTGGCTTTTGAGCAGGTTACTTCTGTAAGCAAGAATTGGTTTAATTTTCCAATGGGACAGTGACGGTTCTTCTTTTTGTCTTTGAGGCAATTATGTTAATTTCCAAGTGACGATGTCGCGTGGACCATCGAAACCGATGAACAAGGCAAAACTGCCATAAATACCAGGTTAACCTGGAACGTTCGCTCCTTATAAATCCAGGCACGGGCAGGACTAACGGATTTTACTAATTTCCGTTTGGTAGGACTCATTCCTCGTCAGAGCACAAAGGCTAATAAAGAAAAGGATGCGTAAGATGTTGGTGGTGGTGGCTTTTATTTTTTGTTGTTGTTGTTGTTAGTTTTGCTCTTCCTATTTCTCTTTCTGTTTCCTTGGGGCCACGTGCGCTCGGAGTGGGTGCGCTCGGGCAATATATTTCTGGGATCCTTTCCTCCTTCGTCCGTCCATCCATTCATAATATGCATATGCTTTTGTTGTCCTGTCCCTGTTGGGCCCGTTTTTGTTAGGCCATTAGGGGCCCACGTATCAATTTTTCTTTGGGCCCCATAGCCAGCAGCGCAAAGATGAAGACGAGGAGGAGAATGAAGAAGAAGAACTGGACGAAGACGAAGTACAAAAGGCAAAAGTACACAAGGACCAGTCTCGGACCGTCGAAGATCATCGAGGCTCGTTCCGCGGAACGTACCTTGTGTCATTCTCAATGAAAGTCTTCGCAACTATCGTGCAAGTGCACGACACGACGTAAGCGTATCCCGGCAGTGTCCAAGGCTTAAGTCACCAGCATCGCATTTCCCACTGGAAAGATCTATTAATTTTGAGAATCCAAGCGAGCGCACTCCTACGAGACTCGCCGCTTTGATAAATCTCCGCCATTAGACATCACGATTTAAATTTATTAATAATAGAAACCGGTATTCCTCGCCACGGCCCACCTTCGCTCGCGCATAAATTATTATAATCAGGAATATATCCGAACCCGATAAATTATCGGTGCGTTCGAAAATACAATAGCAGTCCCTGACCGCATTCCCTTGAATCAGAAATGTCAAAGGGACAGTTATCGAACAAGCATATTGACCAAGTACTGATTTTGACAAGTATGCTTGAAATTCTGCTTCCCTCAGTCGCCCCAGGTATTATCCAATGGGGAGCAGGTTCTGATCTATGTCTGGCAATTTTTCACCCGAAGAAAGTTACCTACCTGGACGCTTCGAAAACCCGAAGGCAACACATAGTTTTGTAAGAGCTAAGGAAAAACATTGAGAGACAAGCAGGTAGTGTTGGCAGTATAGGATCAGGTCAAAATCCGGAGCAATTTTACGTAGAAAGTTCGTAGGTGGAGAACAATGGAAACAGGAGTCGAACGGTCAGGCTTCCGACTGGTAGATCGAGTTTCGGGCTAAATTTGCACAATTTTCTAATTGCCAAGGTTAATTAGGACCTTCGGCAGGGTATTTCGTGGCCTCTGTTACTTCGGGAAATTAGGGAATAATCAGAAAATTACTCTATAGGACCATCTCTCTGTTATAATCTAGCACCCTTTGAAGCTCTTAACTCTAGCAGACACATAGGGTCAAACCAGATACATAAAACAGCATTCCCGATTGGAAGCCTATCGTAGCATCTTTCGTATCTCAGGGCTGATCTCTACTGGTGAGAGACCCCTTCCTATCGTGAAAAAAAAAATAATAATAATCAAACTTCTCCGATCGGCAGGATCGGTATAACCAAAAAATATAGCGCCAGACCCTGCTCGGAACTCATCTCACTCTTGCTCTGGGACCAATACTCCAGAAAGTGGTCCCATAGAAACGGTAATGGCGGTCAATAAACTATCGATCGAGGGAATGGAGCGTGGATAGAGGAGACGCAGAATAGAAGGATAAGAACTCAATAAGAAGAAGCTGGCCGCGCCCAGGAGTGCGTCTCGTAAAATAAATCGGTGACATCCTGGAAGGCTGGTAGGCGATTTGTGTGACGGACAGGTCTCGAAAGGCCACCGGCATAAAGACGTCACAGGCTCGTCGGTCGAGTTCCCGTAGGAACTGGTATCGGCAGATTCATTTGTCAGTTTGGGATCCCGTTGCCTTGGGATACCATGTGGTCGTCGATCGGTTAACCGATTTGTCTGATTCAGAGAAAATGAGAAAGGTAGTCATTATAGACAGCAGTAAGATTTTTTATATATTTCAATCATCATAGCATGGCCCGGGTACGGATCCTGCCGAATATCATGTCCGCGCCAATGAGAATCCAGCTTCAGTTTTAAAGACGATATTAGCATTAGAGAGGCGAGTGGTCCGATCTGGCTCCAGGTAGACCCAACGTCCTACGCGTTCCTCAAACGACAACCACACCCGACCTGGACAATGGGCTGACGCACTCCTGAGCTCTGAGTTATGGCGCCTGGACCAGACCCAAATCTCTCTTCGGACTATTCGATAGCTGATTTCTTTTCGGTTAGATTCTGGAAAGATCGGGTAAACCGAATCTGGACCCTCCGTTCGAGAGCAGAAAGATCAAATTCAGACGTTCGAATATACACAGTATATATGAGATTATCGATTCGATCGAATGATATTATCGAGAATTGAGAATAATAATTCTTCACAGTTTAACATGAGTTCAATTCGTTAATTCTCTCTATTAAGCAGGGAGTTATGGGATTCGTTTTATAGCGATCGTTATCGGGCCCATCATCGAAGTCCTAAGCCCCTATGGGGATAAAACGTGAGATCGGAAATTCAAATGGTTAATAAGAAATGGTGGTCGGTAGACAAAAGGCTGTACAGCGGATGAAGAAGAGACACCCGCATCCATCACCCCGTATTGCCGTCTTTGCCTGGTAATATCAATTTATGTCCCATAACGGACTCGGCATGATTGCATCCTTCACGGCAGTGCTCCAAAGTCTAATACCGTCAGCCTATAAATTCTGAAATATTAATAATAACCGTTCCCTTCGCACTCGACCTTCCACGATCCACGGTCCACGCGGCGTTCCTCCCCCATGTCCCTCCCCGCCGATCCCACCTCTCGTCCTGGCTGCATTATCTGAGAATTTATAGCCATTTAGACAAAAAAGCTTCGGCTTCGCTTTGGACTCCATTCAATACGAGGAACCGGACGATTTATATCGCTCGCAGGCCGCTGTCTTTCTACACGGTGCCGCGCGTCAAAATTTCGAGGGAAAGAAAAGCGGCCGCGCCACATTGTATCGCGGGCACCGCGCGGAGAACAGATACGGACTACAGACCGAAGTAGGATGAAGATGAGAGAATGAAAAGTCCTGGTGGATCTACCCGCGAGAGATCAGGGAATTCTTAATGCCCTGTGAGAAATACGATAAATTTTCAAAAGTTCAACAGAATTTTCAAAACTTTTGATACTAGACGCAGGAACACGAATTAAATGCCCGGTGCTTCTAAGGGAAACGGGAAGCATGAATAATGCATAGAGATTTCGATTCGCGGATTAAAACGCTACAAGGTACTCCTGTATGACGTTACGTATATGAACTCTGATTTCCAGTTGATTTTCAAAAGCAACAAAAGACCGTGAATAAATTTTGATTTTCTAAGGTCATGATTCCGTATCGTTGTCCCGAAGTGAAAAAGGCGCATTCTCGTGTGCCGCTCCGCGATGACAGGTTGCATTCTGGCACGCATCGCGCGCTCCTCGAGATGGGTATTTGATAGGATGCAGACACGTAGACGGCGTGTATGCAACGACGGGCTAGATTAGGACGATATAATTACGACATTAACATAAGTCAGCGGGCAGGGACAGCCGCGGAATAGTAATCGTGTCGAACACGTGCGCCATCGTCGAGTCGTTATTTCGTTCTGCAGTTAGAGAATCCTCTTAAGCTGGGTCAGGGTTAACCTCCTAAATGGTTGGACAGATAGGAATCGGTTGGGTGTCAGGAGATATTATTACCGGAGAAATCGAGGTCGATCTGTTTGTGTATAAGAAAAAATTCGAAATTAGAATTTTTTTGTAATTTTATTATAAAAGAAAATTTCGAAGTTGTCTTATCGACTAACAAGGATATTAGGTATACTGAGAATTTATATATCGAATATTTATCGATAACGGGTGTAATAATTATACCTGTAATCTGCTGTTCTAATCGTGGAATTTGCGCTGCGAGTTCGGCCCTTCAGAAAAGCTAGCTGACTAATGAAGCGGTCAGGTAATCATAAAAGGCAGCCAAGTGAGCGGATGAAGAAATAAAAATGTCTGAACCAGAATGGTGGTGGGAGCAAGAGAGAACTCACGGTTTATCCGAGTCACCGATCGCGTAGATTCCAAGAACCGGCCGAAACAATATCATAACTCCTGACCCGAGAACATCCTCCGTAAATAGAAATCCTCGTACGGCTCGTATGTCGCAGCGTTGTACTGCCTACCATACCGGGTACCTGTGTCTTCCTGTGATATCAGCCTCCACGAGCTTCTGCTTTGTATTCCAGGTACGTACGGGACACAATTATAATGCGCGTTAGTCCCGTGTCAGCGGTCGATCGGTTTTGATGTTAGTCTGACACAACTGTTAACTGGCAGCGGTATTGCTCGCCGCTCCGTGATCGCAATTTACGATCAATTCTATGAAAAGCGGGAGTCAAAAGTGAAAAAAAAAAAGGAAAAAATAATGGATATTTTTAGACACCGATTTACTTAAGACTTTCGACTCGTCCTTTCACTTTCTTTCTCAGTGTCTTTATCTGTATGGAAAAAAGATATAAAATTCCCAAGATTGAATGGAAAAAAAATAATTTACACGTTGCATATATTAGTACCAGCTTACTTGAAATTGAAGAGAAAAAAAAAAGTGGAAAAATTTAAATTTTGAAATCCAAAAGTGTTTTCGAGTACCAGATGCTGCACTTATGTAAGAGCTGCACAAGTGTATCGTCTATAGTCTATCGGTAGCTCATCCTTAGTCAGTGTTACCACCATCGACTTCTTATTGGCTTTTTAAGTTGGTTAGGTTACTCCGCTTGGCTAGTCCGTGGGCTTCTTGGCGTGGTTCTGCTGCACGGAGTTGCCCCTTGGAGTTGTCCGAGGTTAGTTATGGAGCCGGCGGCCCCGAGAGCAGCCCGCGCGGTTCCAGAAGTATTTGAATGGCTGTCGGCCCTTGTAAGACGTCAAAAAGTCAAAGGGAAACCACTAAAATCAGTTAGGGATCTCAACTATGCGTGGGACGGAGAGAAGCGTGCAGGCGCCGTGTGGAGGACGAGAAGGTCCTATTTCCCGAGAGAGGAGACCGTGCACAGTGCACGGCGTATAGGAGTTTCGAGAGAGCTTCGGAAGATGCACTAAGAGAACAAATGTCACCGAGAGAGGCTGTAGAAGGACCACTTTAGATTTTACGTGAAGCAGATGGAACGTTTATGGAAATTTTCCTCTTGGGTCCTCGTTACCAATTTTCCTCTGTTTACCCATTTTACCGTTTTTCCTTTTTTTTCTAATCAGATAACACCGAACAGCATCCACTTCCCACTTAACAATATCAGTATTACTATAGTAGCAGCTCTCGTTGGGTCGATCCATCGTGTTATTTAGAATTTCCATCCATATCGACATGGACCATTCTGGAATCTTCAGAGGCAAGTGCCTGTTTTGGATTACATGCAGTAGCCATGGTCCAGGGTGGCTGAAACGCGGTGGAACGAGAGAAAGACCAGAGATGAGTGTCTCCGGTAATGTAAAAAAAGGACAGAATCAGCTCGTGAGCCGGAGAGGTCGTGGAAAAGGAACGGGACACAGAGGGAACTTGTTATGCTTTGAGAGATATGGCTGAGGCCTGCGGAATACATAATTTTGTAAAGACAAAAATGTTGCGGTCGTGCCTCGGCGAGTCGCATTTTTCCTTGTTTCACGAAATGTTCACCTCCCCCTCGTCCCACCTGCCTCCCCGTCCCGTATCTCCTCGCTCCGGTAATGCGCCGCGGAATGAGAAACGTTTTGTAAAAAATGTATCCGCATCTTCGTACTACCTAGCCACGGATGATCCATGCGAACTGCCATCAGTACACCCCACGGGCTCTTTTCCTCTTTCGCTCTTTTACTTTTTTCAACTAGACCGAGGAGCCCAGCAACACGGGGTCGCGACGTCTTGTACCATCGACCATCTCATACACTACCTGCATCTGAGATTTGCCCGCCTATACGTATAGACAGACAACCAGCTACCATCATCGTCAGGCAATCCCTCCGGCTGATTCCTACGACCAAGGCTAGAGGGAGCCTTCAGGAATTCGATGATGGTCCCCGATCGATGTAGGTAGAGGCAACGCGAACCGTTAGCCGCTTGTTGACGAGCAACTGTTTGGACATTATGCCCTGCTTCCATGTAATCTCTAGATCTCCGGGAGGATCGGCGGTTCCTCGCCAGGATGGAGGAGTAAGGACCGACCGGTCGTGTGGCGATCCATTACACCTTCCAGCTGGTATCTTCGCGAAGGATCGAAGACAAAGCCCCGAAAAAACGTGTCAACCGTAGGCAGAGTCGCGCGCGACTTCTCATCCGAAGGCGTCGTGGAGCTGTCGACATTGACGGATTCGCGTTGCTTCCGATAGGATCGCGGTCCGCTGGAATTCGCCGATCTATCATTCGCTCCCCCTACTCCACGTCTCGCCAAGGATTTCTAGGAGGCGCTTAGATCGCTCCAAGGATCACTACTGGCTACCTGATAAACTCATAAAGGACGTCTCGTAAATCGATTGAACTCTCGTAGACCTTGAACGACCCGCAGCATCTGCCACGTTATTTGACTATCAGTCCGATCACGTTCGTCGCTGACGAACTTAATTTTTTACTGCTAAGAAAAGATCAGAATTCGATATAGCCAGACCCGGTAAGTCCACTGTGTGGGAATACATGGAATTGTGGATACGAGAGACAAATTTTTTTTTTAATTCGAGGACCAGCTCAACAATCTGAAATCTGTATTTTTAAAACGATCGAACGTTCACGAGGACACAACTCGTACAGACGTAACGATAACGGTTATGCTCTGAACATTTGTATGCATAAAGAGAATCATCGATAAAGAAGGTATAAGAGGAGCATATGTAAAAGAAGTAATTATCTCATTAATCGCAACGGACCCCGATCATTAGGCAGCAAGGGCATTAAGGATGCGATCAAAGATTACTGGGAACAGGATGATTACGCGTACGAAGTCGTCCCCATCCTAGATTCCAGAGTCATGTCCCGAAACAAATTAGAATCCAATGGAGTCTCCTCTCTCGTTCTCTCACCTACGGCATAACGCGGCACTGCTCTAATCCAATTTATTGACTGTATCCTTTAACCCGGCGACGCAAGTCCCGAAGCCGTTAAATTTTATTGGCCCGATAATTCACCATCTTGAAACCGATGCCACACGGAGGCTTCGCATGGTCAACAGAGGAAATACCACTCCTGATACGTAACCCTCTTCTTGCTCTTCTTGTTCTTTAAACGTTTTATCATAAAGTCCCCCGATGCAACTTAATATTTTCGTCGGGCTTGCTCAAAGCCCACCAGATTTACTGAGGATCTAGTAACATAAAGATCAGGCCTACCAACCAGTCAGCCGGGATCTGAAAAAAAGGTACTAACACTGTCACTGCCATTGGTACTGGCCCGACGTGTCTGAGAAATAACACGAGGAGTGGTAGTGATCTCCTGGTGATCTCGATGATCTTCCTTGACGCTCCATGAGGATGCTGAACGAGATGGAGCCAGAACTCTGAAATAGAGTCATTCCGGATGCCACGCATGCCGGACTTAAATCGACTCCCGATATCGATCTTCTCTCTATCGACAACGCTACGTGTCTCCTGCTCCGTGACGCAGTATGTGCTTTATTGCTGGTGGCAACATCCCAGAATCTTGACTAGTACGTCCAAACGGGAAAACCAACGTATCCGATGATTCTACCCAATTTTCGATTACCATTTTAATTAAATATATTCCTACATATATACAGCATACCAATAGCCTTCTTATATTTTATCACGGTCCTCGATTATCCCACGGCAGATTTAGCATTTTGAAATGAAAAAAAAAAAGTGGAGCAATTTCAAACAAACTGAAAATCTCGATCGAAGGAGAGTATACCTGGTAAGGTTACGAGCTCGTTATTGTTAATAAAGCTGCTCGTAAAATGGCAGCTCGGTTGGTGGAGACGTGGGTCAACGAGATGGTCAGTCGAGTTTCGGTGGATCCTTTGGGAAACTGTTAAACCATAAAGCACTTGGTTGTTCATGGGGTAAGGACTGGTTACTTGGGATGGTTATGGAGACGAACGAAAGGGTGACGAAGATATGGTGGGAAACGAAGAGAAAGAAGTAAAGGTGAGCGGTGACGGTTGAAGAGCGCGGAGGGGTGAAGCGGAGGACACGGTGCGCGCAGTGAACTGACCATTAACAATTATAATAAAAGGCCGCGCGTACGGCTACACAAGGATAATTTTAATTTAAACAAATGGTCAGGAGGGCGGCATCTTTGTCCGCGTCTTGTATTATTTATGCTCGACTACTCTGCGCGCACGTGCGCCGCTGTGTCATCGGCTGGGACGGCTCTCTGTTGCTCGGTTGCTCGGTTGCTCCGTTGCGGTCCCGTGTCGTGTCAATGTTTTCAGAAACCCACGGTATATTCCTTCTTTGCGTGAGATTTATGTTATCGGGCATTCGCCACGCAGCCTGCTCCCTGCCCGGACACTCCGCAGCATCCCAGGTCCATTCTACCACGCATAACATAACTAAGTACATAAGTAAGTCGCTCTTATGGATCCTCCTTGATACGCGCAACCGGACTACGCGAAGATCCTTTAATCAGATTCTCGGAAAGTGGTACCATGGACCACGCTGATGCTGCGGCTCTTTGCTAATTGTCGGGAATAAGCGAATCGGCGGTTGATGATGCTCCGCGTATTCGCGATGGCCACTCTTCTGGCAGGGTCCAATAAAGCGAGAATAAAAAACCTAAGGCAATATATCGCGGAATTAAGAAGTAGCAAAGCTGAATAAGAGAAAGTGAGAGAACGAGCGGCTAACGTTTGACATTCCAGCTATTATTGGCACCGGCGAATACCGACCACTCTGAGTCACAGACATACACGAGCATCGGAGAGCGGGCCGTCCCGCTAATTTTTCAATTTATTCCTCCAATTACGGCGAATTGCGATACGCCGACAATTGACTGTTATTAGTATCGAAACGACGAGAGTTCCTGGTAGCGATTTGCCGATATCGATTCTGCGTACGTCATATCGGTTCGATCGATATCGATTATTTTTTTACCAAAATATCGATACCGACCAATCGATCGATCGAAGGATCCTTATCGGGACCGATCTACTACCGATCGTTCTATCGATCATTTTTAACCGGTAAACTCGGCCGTCGTGGGAGAGTTCGCGATCTCAGAATAGATCCAGGCCGTCTAAACGTTCGTATACTGAAATACCGAAGGGATTGAGAGGGAGGATGAGGATTAAGAAAACGAAGAGGAGAAGAAGAAGGAAGACGAGCATCGACGAAGGGGCGGGG
>NW_014333312.1:761235-774923 GCF_000341935.2 Cephus cinctus
AAGGGGCGGGGGTGGGGGGGAGAGGGGTAGAGTTGCAGGAAACGCAGAAAGGAGCATTTGTGTGAGAGACAGGGTGAGTGGGTGAGCGGGGAGAGGAGTAAGAGAGAGTGGAAGAGATTGGGAACTGCTCGTGGAAGAGAGCGAACGAGTGATTCACTGAAGAAGGAAGGATGCTGTGTCCCGAGCAGTGCGCCGTGCTACCACGCGGGCCTCTACGGGCCTTTGATCTTCGCCGCTTCGCTTCTGCCTCGCTCTATCGACACTTCATACTTCTCCGGCTGATCGCGGCCATAAAACATTATACCAGAGTTCTCTGAGCCAAGTCGACCCTCGGAGCCATTGTGTCCGGCATTACACGGCCTTATGCACACCCACCACGTGAGTGTGGGAGTCGCGCCCTCGGAGGTTCCGCGATAATGTCTCCGTCAAGGGTATCCTGCCCTACGTCCTATTCCACCCTCTCTGTATCCTCAGACTTTTTTACATTTTCTACTAATTTTTTTGTCCACCTCTATATATGCTTCCTTATGCAGATTTGTACCATAATTTTGTGTCATTTTTAAAATTTTTCTATACGCCCACAGAGTGATTCGAGTGAAGATTCGAGCATGGCTTAACTTGAACGATAATAATTGCGATTGATCAATGACATTTATTACTGACAAATCACAATAATTTTGTCATAGTCATTTTCGCTTTTGTTAAGCGTCATAGGAACCTTCGCTTGAATCACCCTTTGTCTGTATTATTAATTTGTTGTAAATATCGAAATACTCGGTTATCGATAATTGTTTATTCTTTTTTCAGACTCCAAGATATCGTTTGATCATTCGACCCCTGAAGTCTCCACTCGTATCCAGACCTATATACTTGGACACTCGCTGGATCCGATTCTACTCTTAGCGGTTCGATGCTGAAAATAGAGACTATCTTTCATCCTGTATCCACAGAGGGAAAAAAGGTCAGTCGCATTCAAATAACCCTTTCAGGGAATGTTTTCCTAAGAAACGGCCCGATCGCGTTACACAGCCTAGGCTTCGGGATCGCTCATCTCTTTTCCCTCTTCCCCGTCTTCTCTGGAATCTAGAAGTCTACTTCAGGATCTTTCCGACCTACCCCACGAGACTCACAAGAGGTAACGGATCACGTTACGTTATTGGTTTTCAAGAGGGCCGTCTCTCCGAGCTACCAGTCAGTTTTGGGACTTGTAATATCAATGATAGTTTCTATTGGGACTTAACAAATGAATTGAACGAATCCACGTAGAACGACGTTCATCGATGCATCGATGTAAATTTTAGACGACTCAAGTTATTATTATTACTATGCCACGTGGCGGACACGCATATATCCCACGTTATTAATTAACCTGATAGACCGTAAATAAAACTCGGCTCTGTCTCTGGAGACGAATATAAATAAATAAACATGCGCTACTAGGTGGCGCAGTACGTGTGCCCGATGCGTTATGTTAATTGGGGCGTTGTCTCTTACAATCCACACGCACCTATTATCATTAGAGTTTTGCTATCGAACGACTCGTTACATTTATTTTATAGTCCTGTATTATTTATAGGTCCGGACACGTCAGTCTCCCACGCCGCTCCACCTCGTGCCGCACGTGCAATGTCGTGATAGAACAGTACAGCATGACGTACATAACCTCTCAGGATTACCTCAACAGACTGAAGCGCTCCGACTGCTACGGCTGCATCTTCCGTATGGTAAGTCCAATGAAAATCTGTTACGCGCTCACGGCGACGAGTAGCGCGATAATTTGGCGAGTCGAGTAAAAGTGGCAAGTAACGAGCCACGTCACAAATACGACAGATCATCGTGCATCACTCTCGAGAGCAACAGGGGCTGCACGGAATGCTCGTTATGATCTGGTCTTGTCCAGGGACTGGGTGCATTTAGAATGTCTGTATTCAGGATGCAGCATCCCACGTGGTCTGGACCGCTCCCGCTCATATTTATACAGCTATTGTACCCTAAACCGTACCCGATAACTCACTCTAATTAAAATATAAAATAGTGGAGCCTATGTCTTTCGCGCGCTCTCGCTCTTTCTCTCTCTCTCTCTCGTGGTATCATGCATAATGCATTATGATTATAAGAATTGTCACTATAGTCGATGATTTTATCTCGTAAGAATACTTTACTCACGTATATGACTATTTTGAAGAATTTAGCCATGTGTACGTACGAGGATGACCTGGTCGTAGTATGCGGAGGGTGGAGATCGGGGCATGCCTGATTTAATGACTCCTAATACCTGGGTATTAAATAAATTCATAGAATCAATCTATAGCCATTGTCTATGCACTTTTAAATCTACACCTCGGCATATACCTGATGGCTGTGGGACCAGTTACACCTTACACGTTAGACGTTACAAGTTACAGCAGACCGTCCAAGAGAGCCCGCACACTGTACCGTGTAATTTGTGATGGCTGCTATTACACACAAAAAATCTATTAGACTTTACCTCTTCCAATGAAGGGCCATCAGCCATCACTGACAATATATATATATACACATATATAAGTCCCAAGCTAGTAGATCGTTGCTACAGTAACACATGGCGATTCACGATGAGCGCGAATTTCAATGGATGCGACGAAAAAGGAAATCAAAGGTACAAAAGACGTGGTACCTTCTTCTTGTGACCTCGAACTTGCATTAGGCACATGCGAAGCCTGCACCGCTGTACAAGTGCTACGTCCTGCTCGAAGCGTGCAGGTAAGAGCAAAATCGCGAATAACCGGATTTCGCGCTCGATATTCTCAATCGCTACTCGGGGCCTTTTGATCTTACTTTATTACGGATCTTGGTACGGTACTGAATCTACATACGTGCTATGGCTGTCCTTTACTTCTGTCAGCGTTATCATTACTGATTGCTCGAGCGGTTCTGTGAAATTCATGATGAGCCATTTAACGGCGTTCGATACCTGGTCGAACGGTCTATTATTTTGCATAATAATTGTACAGTACCTTAATCGATATTACTTGTGCCGCATGGATCTTGCTACTTTCATCTATTCGTTATCTAAGGTCACGAACCATTGATTTCGTGGAAACAACTAGGAGTGCCTCGTAATATACTTATTCTCGACTCGATCCCTCGGCAATTAACTACTTTCGCCAAATTACAAGTCAATTAGACCAGACTGATAAAAAGGTTAATTGATATCGTCAGATTACTCGGAAGCTATCGTGCGTAATGATTAAAAATTTTTATTCTCCTTAAAGAACGTTCGTGTATTTCTTTGGGCTATTAATTACTCCATTATACCATATAATTTATGATAGTTAGGTAAAAGCGACGTCTGCGACTCGTGGTTAATTCTCGAAGTGGTCACTTGAGCTGGACGTTTACTACTGAGACACAACTAGTTGCTTAATTTCATCAAACAGGCGGGTTCACGCGCCGGAAGCAGGTTTTATGGAGAGCATACATGTTAACCGGGCGGATTAACATTAATTTCAATAGCACGCGTTCAGTAATGATAACAAACAATTAAGCCAAGTCAAGTCGCTCGTGGTATGAGATCATCGAT
Source organism: Cephus cinctus (assembly GCF_000341935.2). Lineage (NCBI taxonomy): Eukaryota > Metazoa > Arthropoda > Insecta > Hymenoptera > Cephidae > Cephus > Cephus cinctus. The sequence continues at coordinate 764,798 of NW_014333312.1, forward strand.
GCTCGTGTGAGGGTGTCGGAGTTAAATGACACGTAGATGGCGTGTGCTGCTATTACACTCGTTAACACCATCTACTAACGTAACCAATAGATTATGAACTCTGTGAATTAATATCATTGACTCTGATAAAGGTTCTCAGTCCGCTGTACACGTCTCGGTAGACACGTTACAAGCTGGCGATACGAATCGGTCGCAGCATCCATACCAGACTGCACAGTTTCGGTACTCGAACCGTAAGTATCTAGCTATAGCAGCTCTAGAGCTGTATTGACGTGATAAAAATAATATAATAATAAAATAAATAATAGAATATTTAAAAAAAAGATACAAAATTCAATTATCGTGATAATTAATTTATTTTTATTTTATTTTATTTCTACTTATTTCATATATGATTATTATTGATTAATTAAGAAATTCGATTATATCTGTCATTTAATCCGGTTATCAAAGCTCGATCAAAGTATGAGCTCCACTGGTTTCTTGGTGTAAAATAAAACATCGCACTGGATCAATTAGTGAATGAGTACCGCGACAATATCCTGTCTGGAGTGTCGTACTCTCTCGCTTACTCGATCCCTCTCTCTCTTTCTCCCCATTGCTGTGCCTCTGACTGAATGCTACGCCAGCAGTAGCATTGTATCTCTCATACTAGTGACATCATAATGACGTCATAACGTCATTCCGATAGACAGGCTCGTTGCAACGATCCATGGATCGTGATCCGAATGTGGCGAGGGGCGATCGGCGAGAGGTGAGAGGGGAGACCGGACGAATGCATTACTCAGGGATTGCCCTCACGCTCGTCGTTCAGGCCCGTTTACAAATTAGCAACCGGCGACCGACTCTAATCCGTCGATCCCATTGGCCGTCGTTATCCAGATTAAATAATTAGCGAGTAGCTCGAGGAAGTCGAGGCTCTCGAATATTGAGAGTAAAATTTCAAGCTGTCTTTCTCGATCTTCGAATTGCCAATGAGAAATCATTAGAGGCACTTCAAGAGGTACATGAGCTTGTTGCTCAGTTTTAGATACCATAGGGACTGTAAGTTGGATTTTGTTGATTTTTTCTATCTCGTCTTTATTTACCCTCTTTCTCTTACTCTCTACCTCAAACTCGACTCTCTTCGTTTCTTTCGGTTTGTCTGGCTCTTTTTTACAAGCGTCTCTCTCTCTCTCTCTCTCTCTCTCTCTCTCCTCTCTCTCTCCTATACCCGGCAGCACGGAGTTAATGAACGCTCAGCACTCTCGCTGTCGCTCGTTGATACAGTGGCGTCTTGGCCCACGCGTCACCATAATTACACCATACACGCACGCGTGTCCCATCCTCCGTGACCGGAATACCAAGTGCACTCGTCTACGCTTCTTACCGATCCCCCGATGCCGAAAGTCCTCCCTACACGATTACCTTTTAATTGTCGGCACGTTCTCTCTGCTTATCCTCTCCGACTCTCTCTCTCTCTCTCTCTCTCTCTCTCTCTGCCGAGTCTTAATTAACGGATTAATTGGATGGCACTAGCCAACTTGTAAGAATCGATATTTATATCTATGTACAGACTGATACACAGTGAGTATACGCCATACGTAGAATAGCACTGCAGTTCAGTTAGCCAGACGAAAGTTGGCCAATATCAGAAGCCGCTTCGAAGAGGTAGTCGAATGTAGATCCCGCAAGTTTTCCACCCTTTTCCGCAGCGCCGTAAAGCACAGATTGCCAAAGCAGCTAATACCAAAGTTTTCGCATCATCTGCCGAGCTATCTTCCATCTCCGCGGCTCTTTCCACGCTTATTAAGTCCCACCCAGTGATTTCTACCGGCAGAAGGGATTCGCGGTACGCCGCCGCCTTTAAGCCGTCAACCAGGAGTCTCTGCTACCCAGTACCCACCCTGTTCACCCTATCCAGTCTATCTATCCAAAACCACCCGGTATAGTACTGCAAACGTGTACCTACCATACTATCTCCGTGTCTCTTATCCCACTATGATTTCAAACCGAGTTTTGCGTCCCATTTCGAAATTCCTAGGATCAGGAAACAATCATGATCGTTTACCTTCACGCAAGGCATAACGACTTTTTTTGGATTTTTCAGAATTTTTTTCAAAATTATACCAACCACCAAAAATCCACGAGGGTTCAACCACATCGCGTGCTACCTCTGGCACTGTGCTGTTCTATACCCTATCTCCATTTCTCTGTCTCTCTTTTTCTCATTTCTCTCCCTCTGTCTCTCTTGCTCTCACGATACGGCCGTTACACCAGGGAGTCTGGTCCCCAACGGTTTTATGGGTTTATTAGAAGCAAATCAGGAGGATGGAGCCTCTAATCAAAGATACTGACGAGTGAGACTGTGCTGGTCTGACATTATAGTATTATCTGCTGCCGTTGCTGCCATTACTGCCATTGCTAGACTATACCTTCTCCTTCTCCTTACCCTTCGACTTCTTCGCCCCTCTCGCGCCGTTTCCACCCTCATCCTTATACTACACTCGTTAGAGGCATTATATTACCTCTCTACCGCCAAATCAAATCCGTGATTGTGAATACTGCCGCAGGGATTCTCTTGCAGGGATGCTACTTTACTTAGCCAGAATCAATTTCGCGAACCCCATTGACTAGCAAATACGAATGTCCTTTTATTCGCAAATAAGGGTTTGACAAATCTTTTCGCGAATCTCTCTACGCGCCAAGCGAATATCGTAGTGTCATCTGATAAGATTATCTACGACGTCTAAAATTACTCGGAGAATATCGAGATGATTGGCAATCTTGTTATCTTTATACAAACAGATCATCCGATACCAATAATACATACCATCTCGACTGATAAATCGTACGGCGGATTTATTAAGGCGACCATGTCATTATTGTATAGGACAGTTCCACCTGATTGAGAAACACGGCGAATCACCAAACGAACCGTACGAATCAACCAGTCCCGTAAAATTTAACGAGGACCAGTTGTAATTATTTTATTATTCCTGATCGTAAACTATCAAACAGTAACCGTAATAATATGCAGTAAATAATTTAATGGAGCCACGTCTTCCATACCAGTGCCTCGACTATAACTTGGGTAACGTGTTAAGTTTCATGTCAAAATCATAAACGCTTCGCAATCAGCTACTTCTTGCAATTGATCGAATTTACCAACGAGCTCTCTGGTTATTAATGAACAGCCAATATTGGATTATTAGCTGAACCAATAACGTTATCCCAGCTCGAAACCACTTGTTGATCCGAAAGAGGACTTTGTCGATTTATCCAATCCTCTACCAATTGTCCTATCATTCTAATAACAGTCCCGCCAATCGAGCTGTCGATCGAACCCCAATCACGTATAAATTGCCTAGAAAACCAGTAGAACCGTAAGAGGAAGATGATAACGAGAAGAAAAGGAGAGAGCAGGAAGGGGACGTTGGTAGCAATGAAAACGTCAAATTATACATGAGATATATACAATCGTGATTATTCGGCATAAGACAAAGCCCAATGGCCTTTACGACAGCTCTGAAGATCTCAAGACGAGGCGTACGTAAATGTATAACGAACAGTATAGGGAGCCGCACGGGTAGGCATAGTCGGACGTAATTTTCGCCGAGTATGGAAAAGTGAATCGTCGTTTATCAGGTGAGCCGTAACCCTACTTGAATTATCGATCTTTAATGATTACATAGGAGCGCCGCAGCCCGTGAGGGATATTCCGCTAGACATTCCGGACAATAAATCTTGCCCGTTAACCATTTGGCCGGACAAAGGAGTATAGCGAGGAATGGACGTGGCAACGTAACGACAAAGGGGCTAAGTGGTAATTATTTATGCGTTATATAGGTAGGTACGGCTGGGAATTAGACTGCCGTTAAATCAGTATAGACTCGTACCGGGACCGGGACTGGAATTGGGACGGTCGACTCACCGAAAGCTCCGCTGCCGACCAACCCCTTTATCCTATCATATTCTATCTCATCCCACCCTATAGATACACTCTCTCTCTCTCTTTCTTTCTCGCTGCTCCTCCTTTACACCCACGGAACTTGGCGCACCCCATATATACCGGACACCAAGAGCGACTGACCTAATTGTGACTTATAGCGTCTCTAATAGAAGCACCACCCTTTCGCACCTAAATCTACACCCCGGCAACCCCTGCGCCGTACTTGGCTCGTCTTCGAATCTTCACGATCCTGGAATGACGAAGTATCTCCCAAAATATTCCGAGCGCAGCATCCAAAATTGTACTCCGGGTCCATTTCTACCTTCGCCCGTTGTACGTACGAGCCTTATTCCACGTAGCAGTTTAATCGCATCCCGTCCTCCTCGGGATTGCCAGTGGCAAACAATGGCCTACTTCGACAGTTGGACTCCACGTCCTACGAAGTGACACGACGGCACGCACGTGCGTGTACCAGCGAAGACTTAACGGACGTACGGCACGCATCGAGAGCGAGCAACATGTCGGAATCGACAAGACCGGAGCAGTTACCTGTTACCTGTTGTTTCTGTTTGTGGAGCGAGTCACTCAGCGCTGGAGAGGAGTGTGCGAGCGGATGAATGAGTATAGTGTAGGAGAGAGTGCGGTAGAGGAAGAGAGAGAGAGGAAGAGCAAATGCCGAAGGGACAGAGGAGGGAAGAAGAAGGGAGCCCGACAGGTGCGTCCTGCGCCACCCAGCTGCCGCCCTTCGCCAGATATCATTCGCTTGTATGTTGGTAACGTGTGTAGAATATACATATGTATCTATAGCCTATAAAACGAAGCTTCCGCCAAGGATCCTCCTATTACGTATACACCTATCGATTAATGTTACCGCTATTGAAACAGACGGCTGTAATAATAACGAAGGATGGACATACACGGTTAATTCATTCCTAAGAATTTTTCTTACCTTGGGATAAATTCTTGTGTATAGAAAAAACATATATATATATATATTTATAGTCGATTCAGATTATACACAAAAATACTTATCAGAGGGTCCAATATACAATAGATAACTTTTGTACAGCGTCCACCTATATGGAAGATGAAACCCTTAATGTGGTCGCAGGGACCAGTCGCTGGACACGTAGCTGAATAAGCGAACCCTTTGATTTTTGGCTGGTTAGTCGAGGATGCGAGGGTGGGTTCTGTAGGCGAAAGGGGGTAGCTCAGTACCGACGTCAAACCACGACTGGATATCAAAGTCACTATTTATAACGAGCCTTGAGCTTCACTCTCGTATACGCTTTCATGGACGAGATGTATACGCGTTTGTATATGTATATATGCCTGGTGGAGAACTCCGTGTCCGAGTACTGTGTAAGAGTGCGTAAGAGAGTAAGAGAGCGAAGGTTTATGCGCGAGGAAGTGGGACCAAGAGTGAGAGAGAGAGAGAGAGAGAAAGAGCGAGGAGAGGGACTGGGTCGTCGTATTTGCATATAGAGAGCGTTAGCTAAGGGAAATAGAAGGCGAATACGTGACAGCAAAGCTCGGGGTGGCAATTCTTCGTCCAGAGATGGACACTTCCTATCAGCGCGTTCATTAATAACCGGACGGGGCTTTACCCGTTCATAACTCGCGTTCATAACGCGTCGAGGTGTGAGGACGGACTAAATGACCGAAGCTGGGTCCTAATGTCTCGTAAACGTTCTCTTTCTCACTCGCGTCCTCTCACTCCTCGGCGTCCTTCTCCTTCTCTCTTTAGACGGCACGGCCTTATCTGTCGGCCGCCCGAGGAAAACTGTACGTCATTAATGTTCTACGATAGCCACCGAAAGAAAGCGGCTGATAAATTACGAAGGAATATGTCCACGCTTCATAAATAACATGGCTGAGCCATGGCGGATCGGAGAATTAAAGAGCGAGACGGAAGAACGAAAGATGACGCTCCTGATGACGTAACTGCTGAGCAATCAGATCGAGGATGATCGAATGTTATTTTTTTGAAAAAGTTTTTTTTCAATAGTTTCAACAACTTTTTTTTTTCGTCGTCTTTTGTTTTTCTCTGTAACAAATAAATTCTCGTCCCCCCCCCCTTCCCCCTCCACGTTGTTTGCAATTCCGTATTAATCCCCGGCGCGAGGCGAATATTTTATCGTGGCTGCGTACTTGGTTTGTTCTACGGATAAATCCTTGCGGGGCGAACAGGATAAATCTGAATAACACGTATCAGCCGCGACGCGTATGGCGTCCCTTGATAAGGGTCCGAAGGGGTTGCGGTGAATGATTAGAGATATTAATATAGCAGGAGAGAGCGGAAGGGTGGAGACTTGCTGAGAATAAGAAGGACACCCTGTATAATGTGCCTGCGTGTGTTTAAGGGATTGCGTAATTTCTTGTAGTCGCTATTGAAGGAAGTCGATATTGAGAAACCCCTTACAAAAGGAGACAGAACGTTTCTAAGCAACGAGAGATATAGGAGAGCCTATATAGCCGAAGGAGCAAGCGTGTATGATAATGGAATGGACTGTGAAGGATAGAGAGCGAGAGAGCGAGAGAGAGAGAGAGAGAGAGAGAGAGAGAGAGTATCGTCCTCGTTATCTCAACAGGACAAACAGCAGCGACTCGATCTCTCGTTCCCAAGGAGCTTCACACACATATGTCCCGTGTCTTATGTGTATGCAGAGCCAAACAGCAAGCAGCGAGTCCGCAAACTAATTCTAATCTGGCGCTAGGAACAAATCGCTCGCCATAAATTCGAGCCGGCGCAGAGCAGCGCCTAGACATTTCGTAATCGAAGATAAACCATTCCCCCGTCCTGCGGAAGATGGAACTATCGTTGGTATCAAAGTCCTGGCCCAGAGGACTCTCGGCAGAAGTACCGGGGAATGGAAAGGTGCGGGGCGAGGATGACGGACCTCCAACTTCCTAGATAAATCAGAGATCCCGCGAAGCGTCGACGCCCATCCGCAGCGAGCTAATAGGGTTTAGCGTGGTATAGATAATTTCTAAATTAATAATATGCAAAAGTGGAAGGAAATTTGTATAATAAAATTTTTCAAAATTATCCTCCATTATCGATCTATCCAATATGATCTTTGACTGTCCGTGAGCCCGGATCCTTATGGACGTCGGTTGGGGGTTTCTGGCGCACACCCTCGTGGACACCGTCACTCATCGTATACGTGTAACAGCTCGAATAGCCCGATCTCCATACATCACCGGGATTGAAACATTTCCTTATTATTACCGCTGTCGGCATAGATTAATTCCTCGGTATTATATCAGCTCTCGCTTCTAGCTATTCGGATGATTCTGTTCCGTCCGTCGACTGGGGTGCCTTTGTTTAAATTGGACTCGCCATCCACCCCTCGAGCAGTGAGCATCAGGGCCTCATCCCTTTCCGGGCCTTCGTATATACATATATACTGTATATGTACGTCGGTCTCGTGACGCGTCGCAGAAATTATCCGACTCTCGCCGTTGTATCGAGCGATGGTAATCGTCGCGACGTCGACGTCGAGGTCTGTCGAAAGAGTCGTTCTCTCTCTCACTCTCGCAATGGATATGATCTTGCTTGCTCAGTTACTCCCTCCTGGACTCGCTGTACGACTTCTAAGAGTGTCCCTCCTAGTCTAACCAGCCTTCATCCCTCTTCGTCCTGCAAAGTTATGTAGCAGGGGATGCCGAGTAGGTACCTTTCCTGCACCCTTGTGTTATGTATTTCGATACGTAGTTTGCCGTTACTCATTTTTTTTAATCACGGTAATTGGATCGGCCCGAGCATTAGACAAAGTAGATAGTCGTATACTGTATTATCAAAACTAGCGAGGGATCCTCGCAACCAACGAAATCATATTCATTGGTCCATTTATCTCGAAAGATTTGTGTTATAAGTTATGGCTCATCCAGCCGCACCGCGTCCGTTCATTTCTTATGTATATGTAACAGGTAGTTAAGGCTGCGTTCACACGAGAAACGAATTCTCGTATTATCAAGAGAGAAGCGGCAGAATGAAAAAAAAACAGTTTTTTAGTATCTGCCAGTATTCGTTAGAGAAATGACTACTAATTTTTTTCTCAAATACTACTCGGAGCCTTTGTCAGGGTGGAAATTTGGAAAAATTCCTTTTTTTTTCTCAATGGTCTACCCTATGCTGTCGCGCGTGTGTGTACAGTGCCTTAAGTTAGGGCCGTGAACACCGGGAGTCAGGAATGTTGATCTACGAGTTCGAACCATACAAATCCCCTCCCGAATGGTAAACTCGCCGGTCTAATCCTAATAAATAAATATTATTAATATCCAGCTCCCGTATTTGAATAGAGCCAGCCATGGCCAGAGCAATTGGTTGTCAGTCGCATTGAGCAGTGTATATATCCACGGGGTTAGTAGACTCGGCATTGGAATAAGAGCTAAAAAGAGAGAGGAGAGAAGCGACGAAAAGAGAAAAAAAAAGAAATTCAATGAAAGAAAGCATCTTCTCCGTTGCCCGAAGGAACAGGCTATGGCGACGAGCGATTGCGTTCCTCTTGTATTTTCATGCAAAGCCACTCTCTCGAAAAATCGAAGGAGACTCGGAACCAGGTCAGAGCAAGGTCGATCCTCGATCAGTATGCCCGGTTTCTATGCTACTGATTGTGAGAGCTCTCCTATCAATGGTTACCGGATGCTAATGAATGGAGGCGGTACTTTGACGATACTTCTTTCCCTCCCTATCTCCCATTCTTCTTCACCCTCTTTATTATGTGTGTATTCCAAGTCTCTGGTCCATATACAGAAGTCTTACAATTAGTCTCCCAAGCGTATACGTACGACCATTATACACCCACACAGCAGCATCATCTTACTTGGCGGCTTCACTCGGACCATTCCAAAAGTACGTCCTGGGTAATGACAGCCAACGGGAGGTCCACCAAGGGCGGCCTTCCTCATGGATCAGGCAAAACGAATCAACCTGAGTCCTCGTATTTTCCATCGATACGGCGACAGATACCAATTCGATAGTCATATCCTTTTTGGGAAGTTAGACAAAAGAATGACGAATAAATCCCTAAAGGATCGACATGAAATTTAATTTCAATGACAAATAAGAGCAACGAAAGGTTCCCTCGTGATAGAAGTATGATCTGGTTCCTCTCCAAAATGCCCTGTAGAAGATACCATTAATTACGTGAAATAGCCAGAAAGGTGACGGGGCGCCAGGATTATTTACTGATATCTAAGTTTGTAATTACCATGATGCATATACTATACACGTGGTTAGAGGTATCGGTAGTGGGATGTACCGATCTCGTTATAACCTGGGATCTTCTTAACCTTCCTCTTCTTCTCTCTCTCGCTCTCTCCCTTCCTCTCGGTCCTCCTCGTAGACCCCTATCTTCCTGGCTACGTATTACGAATTGCACTCGCCGTCAGCCGTACGAATTAATGCGCGTAATATGTTGGCTGCGGGCACGTTTACGGTTTACGTTGCCTGCTTATAACTAACCGGGACCGTAGCGCGGAGTACAGAGGATACAGAACATCGAGTCCTCCGCTGCTTTCGTTGACACTTTTTATCCTCTTCCCCTCTGCCAGCTTCGTCTATCCTTTTTCTTCCGTTCGGCTTCACGAGATCGTCGCCTCGTCTCTCCTCCCTTTTCGTGAGATTCCGTCCTTCCTACGTAATCAGCTTTTGATTATTTATCGCTCTATTAATCCGGGAATAGGTCTCAATCGGATGCCCAATTTGTAATCGTTAACCGAACGCCTTCGCTACCAGCCGGGTATCCGAGTCTGGAATAAAATTCTTACTCGGCGAGCTCTACGAATTTAAATGATCTCTGTACTAATCTCGGTCCAATATATTCTACGTCATACGTGGACACGTGGATATATAGGTTAGTAATGTAGAAAATACACATACATATATACAGGGTGTTCCGAAACTACCTGACCCGGTGAGTATGGCGGTGTTCGAGAGGCTTCACTGATCACGAAAATGACCTTCTTTTTGTCCGGAAGGTCATAGTTTTTAAATGGGAGCAGGTCAAAGTTGACCAATCAGACGGAGGCGTCAAGAGAAACGTAGGCACCTGCGAACTCCGAGTTTTCTTCCCTCGCTTTTGTTTCTCGGTGGCTTCGGGCAGGATGACAATAGGCATGTCTTCGGCTGACGTCATCCTGCCCGAAGCCACCGAGAAACAAAAGCGAGGGAAGAAAACTCAGAGTTCG
>NW_014333312.1:775113-832663 GCF_000341935.2 Cephus cinctus
TCTGATTGGTCAACTTTGACCTGCTCCCATTTAAAAACTAAGAGCTTCCGGACAAAAGTAAGGTCATTTTCGTGATCAGTGAGGCCTCCCGAACACCGCCATACCCACCGGGTCAGGTAGTTTCGGAACACCCTGTATATATACCAGTAGGTTTTATTGGAATCGATCGAAGTCATCTTCACGTCGGTTCCACTCCAAGTATATAATCCTCAGGGCGGATTCTCGTTAGCGCGAAACAAGAGCGAAAAGGACTTCCCACCAAGGGGACGATGATCGTGGATGATTTTCTATATTATTTACGCAGGCTTCGCCAGGGTCTCCCTAATACCTTCCCAGGTTGCAAGTTCGTTCGGGAGGCCCCTGGCAATGATATATCGGCTATTACCCCGAGCATAGCACCTGTTAATGCATTTCCCTCTCATCCCCGTTCACCCCCCCAAGCACCCACCTTCCCAACCACCTGACTACCACTGCGACTCTGACTCCCCATCCTATCTTCACCGCTCCTGAAGACTCCACGCTACAGCCACACTCACCGACCCCATTCACCGCGACCTTTTGCTTTCGTTATTTTCAATAAGAATATCGCAGCGGGGGTGACCGCCGCCGATCTTGGAATTAGTCCTGGCTTATATTTCAACTCCGTCTAGGTGGAGCGGAGCTTCTTTTCCAATATCCGACTTCTCCTTTCAGCCTGTTGAATCCGGACCAGGGACGACGGGGGAGACCAAGCGGTAAGAAGTCGATAATCGAGACTACGGGCATTTAATGATTTTCCAGAGCAATCAGTAATTCATTCGATGGGGAAGTGTCTCTTGTCCTGGGTGGCTTCGCCACGTTCATCTCTAAGATAAAACGATAAAGCGAGAGAAGTACCTTGGGTTATTTTCCATATTTCAGAACTCATTGGGCATTCTCAGATAAAATACAACGGTAATACTTTCCTGTCTCATCCATACCGCGGAGAAGTAAGGAGGGAAGTTTAATACCTTCTTAAATATTCCTTCCATTCTTCCCCACCAACCCGGAACGCCGGGACGCCTTGCCGTCCGGGTATTAGAAGAGGGTAGTACTCTTAAAGGTAGGAACAAATAATACGATTACGTTCCGTTTCCGTTTATTAAAGAAACAAGATATTGCCGACTGTCTCTGTCTCCTTTGTTTCTTCTTCCTATCCTCGTACATCTCTCTCTCTCTCTCTCTCTCGCTCTCACTGGCTACGCGCCCCAAGTATCTCTTCTTCTCACCAGTAAGACTCTGCCAACATTTTACGAGGCATTCGATACGAAACTCGATATTAAAATTTGCCACGAGAATTACGTGACTCGGTACAGAGAACGAAAGATGGTATTAAGCCCTCTCGTCCTTAGGTGTAATCAGACCGAATTTCATCGTTTCGTATAAATCCTTTATCGCTCTTCAGAACGACCTGTGGATTCGTTATTTATTATAGAAAAATATTAATTTTAATATCAATAGACTCCGGGTACTATGTGGAATTTTATATATATATATATATGTTGTAGGTATAGGACACCGATGTCAGAATTGTTACTAGAGATCAGCCGGTAGGTAAGGACCTATCTATAGTAGCTTTACTACAGTGTAGACAACAAGTACGGTAAGTTCCGTTGGCGCGAGAAGCGTGCTGAGTCAGCTAATTTATTCAAAGCCAGATAGCCAGACACTGACTAGAAATGTGGTCCAGTAGCTGCGTCCGGAGTCATAGACGCGAACAACCACCCACCTAAGAACGTAACAACGTAGACGTAACGTGCACGTAGTCTGTAGATATATTGAGACACGCGCCAACGCATTCTAATTATCATGTGCATAATGGTGGCTACTCGCCAAGCTTCAGAAATACATCAGAGCATGCCTGCTATAGATAGGTACCATGTGGATTCCACCGAAACTACAGATCCTCTTCTGGATATTGAGACGAGATGGGAAAAATGATCTTTGAGAACAGATTTTTTACGAGGCTTTCTTTCATTCTTACTTTGAACGGTGTATGCTTGCTTTGTTATTAGGTTTGTTAGGCGGAGTAAGGGTAATGACTTGTATCTGGAGAAAAAGAGACCTATTGACTTCCTGTTAAATGACGTTCCGGGCACGTGATACCTACCAGAGACCTCTGGTGGAGCATTCGCATCGCGGTTTCCTATCGCTTCAAAGAACTCTGGTGCACGTCTTATTTTTCTTGGACGAGCCAATCTTCATGCGATGCTTGCCGCCATCGCGGTTTGATAGATGTGGAAATAATTATAGTAGAACGTTCGAAATAAGAGTAAAAACCATGTCAAATTTTGAACGGTAATGACTTCTTGTCATGCGAGAAAAAAGTTTTGTGACTCCTGAACGATTATCGTAATCGAAGGGATTTGAAATTTCTGAAAGTCCTAAGACTGAAATTTGAATATTTTGGGAAACAAAAAATATCTCGTATCGAGATAGAACAATTATTTTTAGACAAAAACGATTTTATCCTGGACCAAACGACGATGCGAATTTATTGGATGATCGGTAATACTGCAAATCATTCTCGAACCTTCTAGAAGCTATCGGTAATCCTCGTGGACGTTCACGAGAACCCTCTCTTGCTCCTCCTTATTCTCATTCTCTCGTCTCCTCTCCTACGGACTAATGCATCGGCGTGCCCCGGGGCTCGGCAATGCCTAATTAATCCAATTAATCTAGGCTGGCACAAATGACCTCCACGTTCGCGTCCCGTAGTCCTCAAAGACACGCCGGTCCCCAGGACGGTTGCCCACGGTTGCCGACCCGCTCAAGCTGATGGACCGGTCGATCTAACATTCCGAGAAATTAACGATTACCACTGATTTATATAATTTCATATTTTAAATTATTGGCCGTCATTAGCGAGCGCTGCGGTATTAGTTCTCGGTGACGTGTAAAAGGATCCTTACGACTTTCCTCTTCTTCTATTCTACCACCAGCCACTACCAAGTCCAACTCCACATTCATCCTTCTGTCCATAGTACCTTCTTTCGTTCATCCGTTCATCCATTGGTCCATTCCTCTCGTCGTAAGTCTATCCACGTAGATGCCTGCCCCAATACACATGTACGAGTCTTCAGGAGCGGGGTGCCGCAGTGTGTATGCGAGCTGGAATATATTATCGTTTTGTTCCTGAGCTCTCGCCAGGGCCAGGGCCGTAGCCAGGACCGGGCTGGTTGTCATTGGCTCATTTGTTAGACGCCATCCAAAGCATGCGGGGCCTTGATTTAGTGCCTCCACCTCAAACCGCGTAGCCCGATCTCCCATCAACCCACCATCTCAACCCCCTCTCCCCTGCCCCCATCCCCCAGAACCCACCCGCTCATCGAAGGGACAAAGACACGAATTCAACGTTCGAAGTGCACAAGTTCATGACCCCAAGGCCCTTCTCTGTCGGCGTCCGTCTGTAGTAGTCTGTCTCCCTACTCCTTCGTCCCGCACTCTTCTCTTACTTCTCTTCATTACTCCATCCCACCCTTTCAGACCCCCTTTATGTACGGTACAACGTCTTCCTCGCAGCATCCGTATATGAGCCACGCGATTCGTCAAAGTAACAGACGTACGTACAGACGCAGTCCTGACCGCTTCTATAACCTCTTCAGTAATCAAGACAATACCAATCCCTTCTATTTCAGTTATTTTTATTCTTCTAGTTCTTTTCTAGTTTTATTATAGCAGAGCCAGGTATATATTGTTGTACAGGGCAAGCACGTGGTGAACCTACCGCAGGTATCGGATCGAGTCAGTCGACGATCCGAGAGAAGAAATTCTTCCGCATGGCAGGAGCTCGTGGATGCTGCGAAGACGTCGACAAGAAAGACGCGCCAGGATCAGGCGTCGCGGCGACATGACTCGACTCGATGTATACGTCGGTGCGTTTAACACGTTTTCATTTGCGTTTCCAAGTAGCGACGTCGCGCGTGGAAGACGCGCGTAACGCTCTCGTGACGACGCGACGTGGCGTCGGATCAGAAGAAGCAGAGTGAATACTATTGAACGATGGCTGGCCGGATGTCCACCCAGACTGGACCCTTCGGCACCCCGCAGCTTCGCTTATTAGTTTTTCTATCGAGAAGCGTAGCTCGGAAAATTATACTATTGTCGGCCGTGCTGAGGCTTGATCTCCTTTTGCTTGGGTTTACAGTCGGCTGTCTGCACAATTATTTGAGTATTCGGACTCCTGTGTAAAAGCACGAATGGACCAGCCGTGCGAGCGGACTTTGCGATACGGTTCGCGTATTATGGCTGAGCCACTGACTGATCGTGAGATATCTTTACTGGAATACATTACGCGAATGGCACGAATCGCGGGGTATAGGTCTATGGCGAGTGGAAGAAAGGGGAGCGATGCTTAATGTCGGACGATAATTCTTGTCCATAACTAATCAGGAATCACGGGACAGCGGGGGGCGTCTCGACGGCCACCGCCAAAGTCCGTCCATACGCGTCACCTACCTTTGTATTCGTTCACCAACCCGAACTACCAATTCCAAGTCCGACAGCCACTTTTCAAACTACACGTAGTACCACACTGTGTAAAAGAAAGGCCTTATAAGAGGCCATTCCTTATGGCGATCGAATCGTATTATAAACAGATAGAAATTCCCTATGGGATTCACAGTGGATAGAATATACATATACGTGGAGAGAATGTATATATATATATATATATATATATATACGGTGAATAATAAACGTGCGTTTCTAATCCAGTTTTGATAGGTCCTTTCGATAGCCAATATCCCGCTAAGAAGGTGTCCTGGATATAAAAAGATTGAAGTGAACGCCGTACCCTTCCTGTATTATCTGCACCTGCAATCACTTCGGTGGTTCGAGATAACAGATAAATTACCTGGAGCAGGTGTAGGTGGTCCTTTACGGTAGCCGAACGAACCCAGAAATCTAATTGTCGGGCATCGCGGCGGCGGCGTCGGCGGCGTAGGGCAAATTGCAAAAATAAACAGACGGACGCGAGCGACTGTGGACCGGTAGCTGTTTTCTGATCTTTCTCTTTTTTTTTTCTTTTTTACTCGTTCTACCTTTCTATCATTCCCTCTTCTCTCGGGAATGGAAATACTAATTTTGCGGAATACGGTGGCCGGACTCTGCGGTAAGCGCTCTTCTCGAAAGACGCTCCTCTGGTATGGGTCGTGATTACCTGCGGATAATTATAGTCGACGTGCGCGCTCGGCCTTATAGAGAGGGTGGTTACGGAACCGACGTGTGCTTGCGTTTGAGCATGTGTGAGGTCCTCTCTCGGGGTGGACTTTACATACCTACGTTGTTTAGAAAAAAAAAATTCTATCTTCCCCGAAAAGTCAAAAGCATCCAAGAGCAGCTGATCCTGATTCTCCGATACCGATTAGGAGTCTAACCGAACCTTTAGGGCTCTCACTCGAGATTAGTATAGGGCCAATAAAGATTTATTGCGGCGTCCATTTTAAAGGATCGGCGTCCTTTGCCGATTTCGAGGAAAGGCCTATTTTTTTTTAAGATGACCAGCACTACGTTATTTGTTCCGTCACGGAGGCGGCTATGGCTTCGAGAGCAAGGAGGAGGAGGTCACTGGAGGGAGACAAAAGTTGAGATATAATTGCTGCATCCTCTTAGTCACGTGCCACTCGCGTGGTACCCCACTATACGTATACGTATACATACCCGAGAAAAAAAATCAATTTTGTCATGTTCCAGAGTACCAGTCAGTGATAACGTCACTGGCAAAATTATACGTATGTTGTGCCACGAGCTATTGACTTTCTGTCCCAATGTATTTTCCATCTCTAAGAAAAGTGACAGGACTTCTCTCTCTCTGGATAACGTCAAATTGAACTCTGCATGACAGACCCTAAAAACGGGGACACAAGTTCCAGCGGTGAATTCAGGATATGGCAGCTCGGATGGTTTCGGTAGTAGAGATCAGCCATTAATTTCCTTTCCAGAGAAAAACTGAGTCAAGCTAATGGGCGCCACGGTCTAATGCCTCCCGCTGTGTCTCCCGAAGTCCCTTCCTTCTTTTGCTCCACTCCCACTAATGGCCACTCTTTGATGACAAATATCAGCCGAAAGAAAATATATAAATTATTTCGGGGAAACTCCTATCTCTCCCCCTTTTACCACCCACCCGTCCCCACGTCATTGATCGCTTTTCTTTTATTCTCATTCACTCCTTTCTTCGTTTTCCCATTCCCTCCGCGAAGGAACCCTGTATAAAAAAAAAAGGGAGCCCTCTCTCGGTGGCAAAACAGACAACCGTCTATTTATTTATTCCCTTTGTATCTGCAACGGGGAGTAAAAATTATTCTCATCAGTCGCGATTATTACCATTCGCTTACCTGTGTACGAGCTGGAGGTAATTTTTCATAAAGACGTTAAAAAGAAAAACAGTCGAGGGTGTATTCGTCGCGCTGGACCAGGGTCCAGCGTTCCCTTTGCCAAGAGAGCGACTGGTTTCACGCTTACGTTAGACCTTTTGCGGCTGAGAACCCCGCTACACTTTGACAGATAGAAACACATTGGAGCTCCTTGATAAATTGCCCGCGAGAAAAAGCATCGGCCACTTGAGAGGAGAACGGGAAGCAAGGGAGAGAAGGAAAGAGAGAGAGGGAAGAGATAAGAGAATCATTCGCGAGATGCTCAAGAGGGTGGTAACTGTATGAGGGAGAGAAGGAGGCGCTGAGAACCGGATACGCGTCCCTGTCGACTGGTTCCGGTATTGTTCCCGTTATTATCAAGAAAATGAAGCCAGGAGAAAGACGGAAAGAAGAAATGGAGCACGTTGCACCCGATTATCGTAATCCTCTTGACACGTTGCGCAGCATCCTTTACCATACCGGAGCGAAGAATTAATGCATGTAATGAAGTAAAAACCGGTAAGAAGAGTAGCGTCTTACGGACGTTCCTTCGTATATATGTATATACGCACCAGGTAGCGTACACGAGTAGTAAAAGTAAGAATAAAGGAGGATGAGTAAATGAGAGGAATAAGAGTGGAAAGATGAGTCAGGGACAGGCTGTATTATATCGTATGAAAAGCAACCTATCGGGCCACCCTGTATACGATGCTCTCCCTCTCTCTATTCCCATAAGATAAATAAAATCATCCGTATGAGTATTTACGTAGATGGTTAGG
Organism: Cephus cinctus; assembly: GCF_000341935.2. Lineage (NCBI taxonomy): Eukaryota > Metazoa > Arthropoda > Insecta > Hymenoptera > Cephidae > Cephus > Cephus cinctus. Next base: position 782,264 of record NW_014333312.1, read on the forward strand.
AAGATAATGGCGCTCCCCCTCTCCTTTGGATTTCTGATGGGGACTTACGTTATCCGATCTTATGGGACTCTTCGGCTATTCGGAGATCCACGCGCATTATATCGAAGAGGGATCCCATAAGCTGATACTCGGCTATCAGTTAACCTATTCGCTAGGCCAATCATTGCACTGTGATTGGTACCTTGAGCGTTAATGCACGTATTAACATTCCTGGATATTTTCATTTACTTCGTGAGCATATTCAATTTCTGGAATATCTCCGTGGAATTTGCACGCGACGCTTTCCTCCATCGAGAAATCCTTAATTGGACGTCGCGGCGCCAGATCCATTTTTTTATGTATTATAATTTTTTGTAATTGTCAACGATAATGATTACGTGGGATCATACAAGTATGATAGTTTTAATAATACTTTTTTGAAAATTTTTTTTGGGTATAATATTCAGACATTCCAAATTCGAAGTGGGTGACGATTTAATGGTTCGTGTAGAAAAACTCATCGGCAATATATATATTTTTTTATGAGACGTATACTTTGGCGACATTTATTTTTACCGCAATATGTCGTAGTTATGTCTTTTTCTCTCTCTTTCTCCTTTATTCAGCCGCTATCTTCCCCTGCGTTTTCACCCTGAAGTAGCCCGTCTCTCACGGCAGGTGGCCCCGGCCCTAGATTGCGCGAGGCCTACGAAAATATTTTCTGATTTCCGGGACCAATTCCGGGGCATTTGTCGAGGACGATAATAAGACTTTATGCTTACAGGACGAAAGTGTCTTGATATTCGGTCCTGGGGATCACTTCCGCAGCTTCCCGTAGAGGCTCATACCGAGGCTGGACGTATCTACTTAGTGGCATCTGCACGGAATATATATATCCCAAGAATCCAGAATATAAGGTTGGGATACGTATGGCAGTTATAGAGGATACGGGATACCTAAGTGCAATCGCGAAATAGACGTTGGTCAAGTTACGTTGAATTCACGTTGTAATTTAAGTGAGATACTTCTGAGGAAAGAAAGTACCTGCGACTGAGCAGCACGACGGAGAGTGGCTTTCCGCGCGAGAACCGGCAGTAATTACGATATAGTTTATCGCCTGACTCTCGGGGCCCGTATTGAGAATGGGGATTCGAATAAAGACTGTTTACAACGTAACGCGCGACTATGATATTTATGATATTTAGCCGGGCGAGCGTCGGCAGCCATAGCACAGTACAGCACGTAGCATAGCCACCCATGGACCTATACTCCCTTCGTTATTTGCAGCCATGATCACCGGTTATTAGCAGTTAGTCCGTACGGCATCGAATCTATACGTTCGCGTATTCGTAAATTCGTATTTACGTCGAGCATATCTTATGCAAACGAGACGATTTTGCACCGCTTGGATATTTCGAGTCCTTATTAAGCCGGGCTCGAATCTTCGAATGCACGCGTTATATTACCCACTCGTATGAAAGTAGAAAAAAAAGGGCTCAGTGTAGTTTTCATTTAACTCTTAACAATGTTGAAGAAAATTTAATGTTATTTCTTAACGATCGAGCCCATAGTACCTAGATAGTCGATATCATCAGGTGACGTAGCCAAGTTTGAGCTGTCCGTTGTCAGTGGGTACTCAAGCAGTTAGGCACCGGTGTCAAGGGTCGTAGATTTGAAGGAAAGGGCCAAGGGGTTTGAGGAAGCCTGGGCACAGCTTTGACCCGCGATAATAAGTGAGCTTTGAGGTTTGACCGGTTGCGTGCTCGTGCCGTAGTCTGGAGACAAAACACAAAAGGCAAAGTAATCGTAGCTTGAAATTATAATAACCAGGCGTGTACGAGCGGCTTTGCTTGTATAATAAGTAAGTTGCCGCGGGGGTAATTTTCAGCGCTTAAGAGCCTCATCCAATTATCCACGACTGAGGTTGTCGTCAGGATGCGAGAGTCCGCGAGATGACCGTAGCTACACGTAGTTTACTATCAAACGGCTGTCAGGTCCTCGGAGATGAAGGGAGGATCAGGTAGGGAAATAGAGAGGGAGAAAAAGAGCCAAGTGTAAAATGGGATTGAGCGAGAGAAAAGAAGAGAGAGAGAGAGAGAGAGAGAGAGAGAGAGAGAGAGAGAGAAGGTTAGAAAAAGGAAGAGGAGCTTGTTTGTGTTAACCGTGTAGACAGAGGCGTGGGCCACTGCTCAGGATATTACGTAAGTCTGAAAAATGTGCGACGAAAACAAAGTGGACAGCTCTGTAGGGAACAAAGGGATTGTACCTCAAACGATAAAGTACGAGGGTGAAATCGGGAGCGCAAGTAACAATTGCCATGAGGATTCGCATTTCTATGCTCTCCTGTAGGAAGAATTAGGAGCGAGTGCGTTTCTGTATACGTACGAGCTAGTACATACATTACGGTCCAGAGGAGGAGCTACCGGAGCAAGGATGCTGTATCGAGAGCTGGGAGGTAATCGTGGTATAGGTACCCCATTCTACCTGTCGGCAGCAGGAGTATGGAGCAGGAAGTGCTGGCGGATCAAAGTGCCTCTTAATCGAAATTAATATCAAAGTGGCGAGAGAGCCTTCGGGATCCATGAGTTGGGCCATGGCTATCCGGTTGGACATTCCAGGATTTCCATCCCTGGGGAGAGCCATCGGTGTTCAAACTGCAGAGATCTCGAAATTAGCTATCCGTCTCTGGGTCCCTTTCTATCGCACCCCATAAGATAACAATCCTTTGAGGCTTTGAGGCGGGCCCGAGAGGGAGCGTATCCGTGGACGAGGAGGGGAGACCAGGAGGGACGTAGGGACTAAGAGTAACTGAATCTATACGTATGCCGACGACGTTGTGAATCATGGGAGAGCAGAGAGAGAGAGTGAGAGAGAGAGAGAAGATAAACTAGTGAAACACGAAGCAATGGATGGTACCAGTAGAATGGTAGCGGCCACTAGCCGGCATTTGCTGTCTGTATATAGGTATACATATATGGATTGTTTTCACGTCGGTATACCAAAATACTAGTATAGGAGTGAGCAAGAGGAAGAGGATGCTGAAGCTGGAGCACAAATCAATTAGTGGGGGGCCTCGGGCTCTTCTCTCCAGAACTATCCTATATACTCTCTAGGCGAATCTCTCTCTCTCTCTCTCTCTCTCTCTCTCGTCTTCCTTCTACATCAGCACTACCCTTTCTCACGAAACAGCGTAGCTCCTTTACGTGGTAGCCACACCGAATACAGATTGCGTTTCAATCTATGCGCTAACGAGTGTTTAGTGTTTACTGAACCGCGAGCTCTCCCTGTGCTTTGCTACTGTTTCCGCATCCCTAGGTGTAATAACGTGAATACGAATGGGAGTAGAAACGAGGACAGATAGCACGGAGATCTACGATTATGCTAAGTACGAAGAAGAAGCAATTGTTAATATTCTATATCGAGGTAAACTTGAGCTGGACTTATGCAATGATTATTACAGACTTCCCATAAGATGCAATGATTACCGTATGGGGTCCAAAGGTAATCTTCGGATATAGAGTGGGATTTAGCTTTCGTTGAAGCTCCACGAGCGGGGTTAACAAGCCATAGGCGGAGTTAGATAGATGCGCCACTCTCGTATTTAATTATGGGAGTATTTTATCAGCGCAATGCCATTGGCCGGCGTTTTGCCGTAGCGCGTGTGTCTGTCTGGTATTTCGAATAGCGGCGGGTCCACCGGGTCTCCCGGGCCGAATATTTATGGGGGCCAAAGTCAAATTAGTGGCGTACTGCGTGCACCTTTTGATTAAGTATCTGTTAACTAAAGGTAATACTTAATAAAGTAACACTGATTTAGTACGCGGTGCATCGCCCGTTCGTTTTCCCATTCAAAATAAAATGAGATATTTATGGCCTATAGACCTGCCGTTGCCAGAAGACTCCGATGGGATTCGAAGGTTCCTATAGAGAAGACCATACCCGAACACCAATAACCAAGTCCGAGCGTTCCGTACCCCATGTATCCTCTTCGCTTCTTTTCCCTACCCCTCCTTCTCTTTTCACCCCTTTCCGAACTCACAACTGTACCACCACTATATTCACCATACGTTTCAAATTTTTTTTTTCCTTTTTTTTTCTCTCTTATTCGAATATTCCCTGATCGGAGAACTCGTAGATGGTCCAGGGAGCTCCAGGTCGACTCTCGCCTTACCTTACCATTCGGCCATGATATTTATGCGTGTTCTCGGATGTATCGCCACCGCTTTGCAAGGTCGTCAATAACACCTTCGCTTGGCTGATACCGTACACCTTAACCGGGGCCTTCTTCAGCATCCGAATATCCGATTGCAATTTGTTCTTATTTGCATCAGAGTCGACTCCTTATGGCGCATCCTTTTATTTATTCTTATTCTCATCTTATTTTTCATCAACGATTCGTTACCGGCAGTCATTCTTAACCGGTCACACAGCAGGATTTACTTCGGCGTCCCGTTTCGATCTACCATGGAATCGATTCCTCCTACGAGATAAGGAACTACTACGAGGTAAAAGCTGGTCCAGGGGAATCGGAGGAGAGAACCGAGTTTTAGGTAGGTATCTACCGAACCGATGGAAATAACGGTAGAACGAGTGATCTTGTGTAAGGTTAGAAGAACCGCGGCAGGGAGGGAGGGTCCAGCCGGGGGGGGAGGGGAAGGACAAGGAAACAGACGAAGGAAGGTAGGAAGCGCATGGATTCTGTGGTCGCACTGTAATGCGTCTTTGGATGGGCGATTAGCCAGAGATGCATTTTGTCCCCGACAATAAAACATTTTTATGTCCGTCCTGGCTGTTTGATTTCAAGATTAGCCGAGAATTTTTGGGCGAACCCGCATATCACTGTGATTTACGTCGAATGAAGGAGGGCCCGTCGCGACGGCCCTGTGGAGAAAGGTGGAATTCTCTTAAATTTCAAATTTATACCCGCTTCTGTCATAATCTTGATTCTAACGCCCGGCCGCGAAGTCATTTGTTTCTTCCCCGTGCACCATGGTGGGCTTATTTGTCACATGTGCGCGACTGCGCCCTCTCAGGAGCCAAGTGAAAAAAATATATATCCCACATACCTATACCCGATATACAGGGTCGCACGGCTCAGACATATCCATACGGAACTTTTCATTTTACGATGGCGACAAATTGGTACTTTTTCTTTTTTAATGGGACCTTTTACTTTCTTCTAGCCTCTTACCTATATCTACCTCTACCCGAAGTCACTTCTTTACGTATGGAGACGAGTCCCGTATAATGCATATCAAAAGGATGTATCAGCCACTAGAATCCTAATTACGTCAGCGATCCCTATCTTGGTCTTCGATTAAACCATTCGTCACTATTAAACAGACGTGGATACTCTATACGACATTTAAATGTAAAAACTCATGTAGAAATAACCGAAGGAATAAAAGACGTGGTACTTGAGACACGTTCGATCGGGATCTTGGGATATTTTAGGTGGTACAGAGAGATCGTGGTTACCCCCCGTTGGGAAGACGATTTAGTGCCTACTGGTTGGGCCCAACTCGCCCATGGTGGTCTATATCAAGACAGAGGGGGCCCACTCGATATCACCCACCTTCTCCTCTACCTTTCACAAGCATTTCTTTATTTCTACCCTTCCCTGCGCCACGCACTCTCGGCTACCATGCATTGGTACTCGTGTCGCTCAGTCTCGTAATTCAAAGCAATTTTTCATACCACGCCTCCACTCCACGTTGCCCTACATAAATTCAGTGACGTTCGGTATAAACAATGAAAAAAAGTTTTACATACGATAAGGAGAAAGATAAGAATTTCAAAGTTCTTCCAAGAATTGGCACGCGAGTACACGTGTGATTGGAAAGATGTCAATGATCGAGAATAAAAAAATAAAATGTATCCTACGCAAAATATCTCCGTTACCCAAACACTCAATCAGCACTATAAGTTCTGGCCAAATCGTAAAAAGCGTAAATAACGTAATTTGAATTCAAATAACGCCTATATGAGAGGTCCATCCTTAAAGGAGACGACAGCTTGAATATCAAATGGATTCATCAAGAATTCGGTAATAAATTGAACGGGATTGATTTATAAGCTGGGAGCTATTCGAGTCAGTGACTATTATTATTATCAGTACAGGAAATCGTATCGAACGATCATTGTATTAATATGTAAACTAACGTCCTTAGCATATGGTAATGAAAACATCATATAAACATCCTCTTCCCTGCGTACATCTTATTTACGTAAACATGTGGTAAAACTTACTAAAGATTCAGCCGAAGGCCGATCGGTTATCGAGAAACGATTAAATTATTCCTTCGAGAAGTATCTAACAGATGCTACTTCGGGAAAGTACCGTTTTTCAATCTTTTACTACCGATCGACTATACACACCACGCATCCTACGCGTCATTTGAATGGCAAATTTTAAAGCTGAGAAATCTGTCACCAATTAATCGTATACTCTCTCTCCATTTATTAGACATCGTGTCATACGTAGAATCCACTGTGACGCAGTATATTTGCCCACTATTGATTTACCGCTATAAATCATCAGAACCGATGCCGTTATTGGGCACAATCGGCGATCTGACGATTCCCACTGCCAATGATATACGATTAGCCAACTGGGTCCTGGATAGGGACTCGGATCAGGTGGCATTCAGGAATGCAAAAGGCTTTCGCATGAAATATAAGGTAGTAGCGATCCGGCACACTGACACCCCTGGGACATATCCGAGTACCAGAGATCCTGAGGCAGGAGAGGAAAGGAGTAAGATCGTCGGATCGGCCCATTCCAAGAATGCATTCCTTAGCTGGAGAATTATTTGCTACCCGTCAAAGTCTTTGAAGCTGCTTAACTCGAGCGTCAAGGTCGCTCACGTCTAAAATGAACTTCGTCATCGACTCTAGATATCTGCTGCAAAATGACCCGAGTTCAGTCAGGTCAGATTTTCAGTCATTAGCGTGTTAATCAGTCTCGTCGAGGGGATGACCGAGGGGTCCGCTCGAGTCGCGACGTAAAAGTCAAATGCAACGGATCTATTCAGTGACATAATTACCAGGGCGAAAGGGAGACGAAGGTGGCGAGGAAGAGAAAGAGAGAGGAAGAGAGCGGGAGGAGTCTGGTGGTACGCATAAAAAGGTCGTTATTAAAAAGTTTAAATGTCTATTAATTACTCAGCGCTATGTACAAGTCCTGTACGAGTGTATAAAGTGCATTTAATTATCGCGTTATGCTGAATGGAACAAATCAATGGTTCCCTTTTAATAAACTGGACTCTTGAAAAACCTCGATTCGTACCTTCTAATTGGAGAGCACGTTTGGTCCTTATGCACGAGTGTATACTATATAAATTTAAGTATATTGTATATGCGTATATATTATATGCACGTATCTTAACATCCATTCAATCCCAATGCTTCATCGAAATGGATGCTGCATTTCTTCCCTCCCTTTCTTCCCATCTGCTCAATTAACATCCCGTCCATCCGCACCTTGGTAGTACCTGGGCCAGCTGAAGGTAATACCCTGTACTAAATTGTCCGACCAAGTAGATTGACCAGGGTCTCTCGTGTCCTCTACTACGAGGATGCGTCCAGGTCGACGGTGATAACTCTGAAGTCTTCGGTATATCCAAAAGGGGAACGTGACGCCATTTCTCCAACTAGAGCTGCATCCCTACTTACGTACACTCCGCACTCGCCAGTATGTGTACCTCCTTGTATCCCCACACGGCAATAATATATGTCTTGCCGTAGCGCGTCCAAGAAGCAGAAACTCCAGAAGTGTCACCGAGAGCGAACTTGGGACGCTCGACCTGGGCCACGGGACGACCACTTACACATTGTTGACCCACAGCTGATATATCGCTGCTCCTTCGTGCAAGTGGTTCTCAGTAGATTTTCGAAATCTTTGAATGAACATTATTTTTTTAAATCGAGATTATCCAGCTCCTCAAAATCTCAGAGTGGAGTCCATCTTCGGGTCAGGGTATCACGTTCATCCTTTACGCAATGGAAAATCATAGAGAATTGACCTGGGTCTACGCAGAGGCAAGGTTCATCCAGAGTTATATACCTGGAAGACTGTTCCTACAGGATTTTCCCAGTAGCTACTTACATCCTTCCAGCGCGAAACTTTACGAGCATCATAGACTATGCGATCATTAAATTGAGAACCAATATTGGCAACGTTCTGCGGCGCAGCTGCCAGGAACATAAACATACGACTTATAGGTACACGGTGGAAGGTCTCGATATATATTGAGTGCACGGTGTAAGAGCAGGACGTACTCTGGCGCGGTGCAAAGCACTAATTTGTAACCAAGTTGTCGCCCTGGTTTGACACTGCAGTAAATACGGGGGTGATAGGGTTGTATATCACCCGGGGTACCGGAGCACCACCACGTGCTGCCGAGCGTCGTCTCTGCCGTCGTGCCGCGTGTCTGACCTTAAATAGTATTCCTGGGGCGCGAGCCTTCGGAACTTTGCTATTCAGACCTGTACATGCCAAACCCAAGAACCTACCGGAATGTAGTTATATAACATATATATATAGTTTTCGAGGTCCACGATGCATATATGGTACAAGGCACCCTCCTGAGACAGTCTCCAGCATCCGCCTGATATTTGAATTCCTTCTATCGATAGATATAACTGTGTCAGATTTTTGTTGTCTCTCTTTTTTTTTTATATTCCTTTCTTCTTCTCTCTTGTCTCCCGATCGGTTATATTAGCCCTTGTTTGGCCAGTTCTTTTCGGCCGATCGGAGCATTCCTGACAATTTACTATCCGCTCCAGGGCCATGTATCAAGTCGACGTATCGGAGATACAAGCAGCACCGACGACACCGACGTAACATACACGCACGTTAATTGCTCGGACAAATAATCGCTGAATTATGTATCCGATCGTTTAAATATTCCATCGCTGTTTGTCTTAGCACCATTGATACAGCCGTGTTTATGTGGTTGGTGTGTGGGTATACGTGTCTCTACGTAAAAGCGCGGTTGGGATATTCATTGGAGAGAATGGGAGAGGGAGAGTAAGAGAGAGTGACGGTGAGTCTACGAGAAACGTTTGGCCCTCGTAAAAGCCAAATAAATTCGTGGTTTAGCGGCTATTATACCCAGCCGGGCAGAGTCCGTCAAAGTTACGTCCACAACGCGGCGAGTTATTCGATCGTATCAGTCGGCTGTCAATTAGCTGATGCAAATGCCCAGAAGTTCATGGTTTTATGGAAAATTATCGATTAACACTAGAAATTTATGTGGCGACAGTCGAGTCAATGTCTTTTTTTATTTTATTTTATTTTTATTTTTTTTCTTATGAACATAACATTTGGAGATTTGAGGAAAAGAAAGATTGAAAAATTTTAAGGATCAGTGAAAATCGTTGTAATTGTAATTGAATCATTGCTGATGGGAAAAAAAATATTATTTGTCGCTCGAATATTAGGGACCAAGTGTATAAAGGCGGCTTTTCATAAAGAGTACTATGGCAAGTGCCGTAAATTCTGGTTTCGAGTCGCACGTTGGATAATTGATCTCAGGTTGGCCGACAAAGTGTAGCCATATTCGGAAAAGCCAGGAGCAATTCCGCGACCCGGTTGGAAACTCGTTCTTTCATGGGCGATTAAAAATGTATCCGACAATACGGGCCTTACATCAAACGTCCCGGGCAGGAGCTTTTTATCCCCTTTCTTCCTTTGTCTCGCAATTTCTCCTCTTTTTCTCATCCCCACGGCAGCAGCCAATCGTCCTGACTCTTTCGCTCCTTTGCAATTGCGTCGCTCAAGTATCGCGGCCCTCTCTCTCTTAGTCCCGGTGGGCTTTGGATAAGAATTAAGGAATGACGAAGAGTGTGCAGGGGATGAAATTCGTTATTAAAATTAATTATTCAGATCGATAAAATAGCGATATAAGGTACACTGGCGGTGGCGGCCGTTTCGACGAAATGAATCGTAAATTGGAGCTGGTGCAACTCGAGCAACCCTCCCTCCCAGCCTGGCAACCCTTGTAAAAGCAGGCGATCTACGCCCCCGGCTTGTGAAAAAGCCCTAACCCTTTATTCTTTATTTTTACTTATTAACCACCTTGATTTATACGTAATTGTACGTGAGAACTTTTTTCATTTTTTTCTTCCTCCCTTCCATCACGGCTTCCTTAAACTCTTATTCCACAGTGGTTCTCAGGGCTTTCCACCCGAGCGCCCCCTGATTAACTCGTAGAACCGAGAGAACCCTGTATCAGCCCATAGCGTCCTGTAGCCCTTTGGTATAGATATACCATACCTAGCCCTATTCTCACTGGTGGCCCGGTACGAATCTCTGATTTGCATGAGCAAGAAATTCCTTCGGTTAAATCTCCCCCCGAAAGCCAAAGCGGTCCCTTTCTACCCTAAACCGCCACCACCAGTCAGCCATTCGCTCATCCTGCCAAAGGCAATTCGCGAAAGCCTCCACCTCCTCCTATCGAGACCGCATTTTAATGCGAGTCTAATTTTCGATTTAATTTCGGTAAAAATGATCTGGGCTTTTGCCCGATCCTAAAGCGGGTAAGGGATGCTCTGAATTCCCAACGATCTCCCCACCCACCCCCTTTTTCTCCTTCACTCTTGAAAATTTACATAACGTTTCTACGGGTACTTCGCTCGGGAATCGAGTGGCCCGATTACTCCGAAAACTGGTCAAGAATTACCGAGGGATGGATTATGGCTGAGCTCGGAAAGAATTTCATGGGACCTAACCGAAGGAACGTATTGAGCGTCGCTGCTTGCGAAAGGGTTAGTGACGAGGGGTAAAATTTTATTTCTTATATAAAAGTAAGGGATTTCCGAGGCATAACTCAATTTGTAGCCAATATTATTTTATCGTCGTATATTTTTTAATTACTTCACTTCAACGCCTTCACCCCCTCGATCCGATCCCCCTTCTCCCGCCCCGTTGGCGCTACCACCATCATCAACCAATGCCCGACCTCTCCTCTTTCTTATTAAGTAACATCGTTCCCTTGGAAAAAGAAAAACCCTTGGGAATCGAACATCAACCCTTTTCAAATCCAACGTAATTTTATTCTATTATTAAGCCCAGGGACCACAGATTCGCTGAAGCGATCTCACGGATCCCGTGCTTTTCCCCAAGTTCGCCAAACCTTTTATACCGAGCAGCCACCCTTGTGAATTGCACGCGATCTTTTCATTGTAAATGCTTTTTTCGTAATTCTCGTATCTCCTAGTGACGGTAAATAAAAATTAAGCAGTAATTTTACTCCGAGAAAGTATCCTGTGTCATTGACGTTTGTCGTTGTCCAAAAAAATTCTATAGTGAGACAATACTATCTGATGACAATCAATGTAATTTTTCTTATTGGAAATTGCATAAGGATAGCAGCACTACGAGATCCGAAGTTTGAAGACTCTCAATGGCAGAGCAAATGTCATGGCGTCTCGACGGCAGATGTCTAGCAGTGCCCATTCGGTTAACGGAAGGGTTGCAGAGCCAATAAAGGGTGTCGGAAGATGTATGCGCTAATAATCGAAGAAAAAAAAGGTGTCCAATGAAAGAAATTTACGACTGGCACTAATTAAGGAAGGGTGGCCCGCCGCTGCACTGGTCTACCCTTGCGATCACGGCAGAAGGATTAATTAATTCAGAATATATCAATTAAGAGGCAAGGTTTACTCTTCTGCGTGGTTCTCTCTCTCTCTCTCTCTCTCTCCTTTTTTTTCTTTTTATTGCAAATTGGACGTGAAAAATGAGGCCTTGATTAATTTCCCGGATAATTTAAAAACGAAGGGTTGGCGTCCTTTTTTTTCTTTTTATTGCAAATTGGATATATCAATTAAGAGGCAAGGTTTACTCTTCTGCGTGGTTCTCTCTCTCTCTCTCTCTCTCTCCTTTTTTTTCTTTTTATTGCAAATTGGACGTGAAAAATGAGGCCTTGATTAATTTCCCGGATAATTTAAAAACGAAGGGTTGGCGATGCTCTGGGAGCACAGAGACCACGGCGAAGGCGTCGCGACGCGTCGGATAAAAATTCAAGACGCGAAATTGCCAATCAACGCTCCGAACCAGGGAAATTCTCCTTCCCTAACAGGGTTAAAAAATTATCCGGCTCTCCAACCCCGTACCGAATTTCATCGGCACCCTACACCATCCACTATACCCAACCTGATTTTTATCCTCTGCCATTCTCATTACTCACTTTCAATGCCGACCAAAGTATCGGTCCCACATTCGCCCACTTCCTCACTCGCGCAATTCCCAATGGCCAGTGGCCATACGACAGAAAGTACAGGAGGTGCAAAAATTATAGAAATTATACCGAGGAATGGAGAGTTCACTTCTCTAAGCATCCGAGCTCAGCGAAAGATCGCAAGAAGCAAGAACTTAATTTGTCTCTTGGAACGCAACTATCGGTCCGATCGGGCAGATGTCTTCTCATCTACGTTTCTCTCTCTTTTTCTTCCGTACTCCCATATAGCTTTCTTACTCGCTCCTCGTCTCTCTTTCTCGGCTCGATCTCCCTTCCCTGAAACACTCACTCGCCTCACCTTTCTCACCAGTGTGGTGATCTCCCATACCTCGGGAACGAATCGAACGATTTCGAGGTTTATTTGCAGCGGGGCAACACCTCAGCCATATGGTGACAGCCACGTCAATGTTAGTGACCACCGACCATACTGGTAGTTGTAAATACGAAGGAGAGTCGATAAGTTAGTTAACTAATTAGCAAGCCTGCCGACAAAGCCAATCTCACCGGTGAGCTCAGTCGCGTCGGTCGCCGTCGTTTTTACATGCAGCCTCCCACCCTACGACTATATCTCCCTTTTTCCCCTATATCATCTTTTTTTAACCTATACGCCTTTATTTTTCTTTCCTTTCCGTCACTCTTTAGCCAGCTTGCCTTTTACGTGGTGCTGCAAAAAAATCCTGCGAGAAATCATTATGTCGTTATCTCTTATTGATACTCGATATTCGATGGGCCAGATTATCTTTCTCTTTAATTAAAATTGTGTACCTCAATACCCTTGCCGTATGAAGAATATTATTCTTTGATCCTTGCAAATGATTTAGTCACGCTTTCACATTTTCTCGGACTTGTGGGAATAAATGTGGATCCCAAAGAGTCGAGATGACAAAGTGATTAAAGTCGCGGTATTAATTTTCTTTATTAATCCACCCCTTTGACATATTAGAGCATAGAGGAGGAACCAGTCCATTTCTATTCGCATGCGAATTCACTCGATATAGATATAGAGCAGACTGGAAATGGCAAATACTGGTACACTGAGAAATGCCATCGAGAGGCAAACCAGGAAACACGTAGATACAAATGTATTTCGCGATGTTTCCAAGCCTTTAGTCAAAGTTCGAATGTGACGCGCGACGGTTCTCATTCATGGAAATCAGCAATAACGAAAAGGATTAGAAAATTGGATAAAATTGAGTTCGTTAAACGTAACAGAAAAAACAAATGAATAAAGTAAACCGAAGACCGTCAACGACTCAATGATTTTTAATTACGATAACGATGCGTTATTTATCCCCATAAAAACTTATGTAAAATTACTTTGAATTGGATTGAAGAAATTAACAAAAAAATTTCTGCTCATCTTTGATATCGCATATAAATTTATTATACGTGATGAAGGATGCTGGCGGTACGGAGAGAAGGCTCGTGAGAACCACTCGAGAAGTATCCGGTACCAAACGCGAAGCCCCGAGAGTGCAGCGACAATGGCAATTATTGTTGATGCTGAAATTTCCAATTTTGCAATTGATGCGTCGTCCGGGAAGCGGGCCGTAACGCGTGGACGATCCTACAGAGGCACTAGTCATGGGCAGACTGTGGAGACACGAGGCAGCCAGAAACCATCATAAAGGTTCGGTTCTCCCTTTGATACGGCATATAACATATTTAGTTAGACATATCATTCGGTTTCCATCTATTGTGCGCCCGGGGAGCAAACTTTCTATTTGTTTGAAAGTTGAAGGCCCGCTGCTAGCTGAGTCGCGGGGGTGGCTGGGCTCGGAGCCACCCCCGTGCGTGCCAGAGAGTATCGTTTTGGCGAAGAGGGAGTCAGAAGGGAAAGGGATTTTAGTGCAGTGGTGCCCTTTGTACCAGTTCTCGTCCTACCTCCACTTCCTCCTCATCTGTCTCTTCCGCCTCCCGGGAAACAGGAAAGGCTCCGGTAGTTCAGGAGAATATATAGGCAGCACAAGAAGATACAGGCCAAGCTAAAAAAAGCATAGAGTTATATACTGCTATATAAATATATACATACAGCAATGGCCTCGAGGTAGGATACGTATTCGTGCTTTTTTTTTTTTTTTTGACTACTAGAAAGTCAAATGGGGCCATAGAACATAGAAGAGTCGTAAGGTCCAAAAAGGGCCAGAAGGGATTGGAGTACACTGCCGAAGGAAAGATTTTCTAGTTTCACGTCGATCGTCCTCTTCTCTCTTGGCAGAAGAAAAGTCACTGCAAAGGAGATACAGTGAAATAGTGTCGAATAAATAGTCACGGTATAACAGAAGTATACGGCAGAGTCAGAAAAGAGAGAACAAGTATAAAGGGATGCTTTGGTAGGGACCTAACGATCTCTCGGCATACCAACAGTCTTAAGAGGGCCGCTTCGGGAACGACGTGCCTCGATAGATTCATCGAATACTATCGAAGGAATTTCGCAAACAATTTCGGCCAATCGACACACTCTCTGGGAACCGCTTGGCGGCCACCATCTCAAGCGTCGTACCTATGTATATATACCGGTATCGTACCCATCTCAAAGAACCAATGTAAATGCAATGGCCGCGAGCTACCAAATTGGCAGGAACCCACTATACTCCTTCTGGATGCTCACTGTCCAAGTACTTTGCGCGACTCTTCTCCTTTCCCTTGTTCTTTTCTCTTTTCCTATTTCCCTCTCTCTCTCTCTCTCTCTCTCGCGCGCGCGCGCGGCCCCCTTTCACTCCTGTGCCGCCTCTCGAGTCCATCTGTGAGAACCGTGGCCATCGGCTTTAAATCAAGGGGGCCCTAATTCCCGCAAGAAATCGCGGGGCGTTGTTCCCAGGATCAGCTGGCCGGCTGACGGCATTTCTCGGACATACCATCGTACCTCATCGACCAGTTTGAACGCTCCTCTCTCACCACGTGTGTGTACATCAGCTATTTCCAGCTAACCCACACCGAACGATCGCTAATCACCACCCTTTAGCTGCCACTAGAACGGCGCAACCGTACCCCAGAATTGCAGTATGCGACGATGCATTTTGGGAGCTCTTGAAAAAAAAGTAACATAATACCATCTTGTAATTATTATTAAAAATTCACCTGGACGCCGTATATGCATTTTTACGTAATTCGCGTCAATTTCGTACCCGGATACTGAGACATTGTCTAGGTATTTGCGAATCGTAGTGCCGAGTAAGAAAAGTGGTTGGTACGGAGTCCGAAGGCGTCGCGATCACAACAGCATCCAGAAAATGTCGTCGGTTCGGTAGCATGCGTTCTGGCAAGTGCAGCGAGAAGAAGAGGATCGCGCAGCAAGGAGAAGATAAGACAAGAACAAGTAGAATGCAACCGGCTCGACCTTGGCTAGGTCGAGCTTACGGCCTCACGTACGGCTTCGATTGAACCGCGACTAACTAACCCGAAGGACTCGTCAGGACTTCATCCCTCTGCCATAATCCATTAGGCGAAACAAACGAAATGGGTATTCCGAGCGCTTTCCTGAATTCCCTGCGAAAATTCGAACCTCGTTCCATTCAGAATTAATCCAACGTTCGGGACGCGATTCGTTCGAGATCCTTGGAGTAAGTAGGACGCGGCTTAAACCCTTCTTTCCATCTAGACGACAACCATTGTCGCAGCTAAGTACAGATTTATTATCGCGAAAGAGAGAAAGAGAGAGATAGACATTGAGCATCTTCGTTTCCCCTTACCATCCTCTCTCTCTCTCTCTCTCTCTCTCTCTCTCTCTCTGTTACCGAAGAGAAATAAATTCATCGAGTATTCTATTAAGAATTTGCACTCACCGGGATAAAACATCCAGCTGCCCCAGGGATCCTCTCCTCCTGTTTCCTTATCCCCTTCCTCCCCGTCTCTTCCATGCCCGCCAACACTCGATCCCCTATCCATTAGTCGTCAGACAGCTAGGAAACTAAAGCAAATTGGTGTAGTCGGTATCGGAGCCACTCGGTTCTCAATGCGCGATCGCTCCTTGATCCAAGGATGAACAGCAACATGCCCGAGGACAGTTGGCTGCGATATATTTAACGTGTAACGATATGGCAGGGAGTAGCACGTGCTCTTACCTGCAGACTACGTACCCTACTTGCTACCTGCAGTACAACCTATTACGAGTATGGTGAACGAGTAGGCGAGGTGGCTTCGTGGTTGGGGGGAAGGTAAGAGGGCTATGTAAAAGAAGATAGTAAGGAAGATAGATATAAAAGGTACATGCACGAAGGAGTCAATGGCAGCTAGCATAGTGGCAATGGCAGTGGCAGACTAAGGTATAGAAGGTGCAGCTGTCTGCCGAGAGGCTTACACGAGAGAACGATAATTAGCTCATTTCAATAATCGACAGGCAGGTACTCGCGAGTCGTAACGCATCTGGCGTTGAACGGACGGTTCGCGAGAAACTGAAGCCTCAGGTATTTTATCTTACGTGCTATTCTATTGTGGTCCGTGGGTACTTGTAGGCGCACTTGTACACCGCTCTCCTAGATGGGTTCACTATGCTA
Organism: Cephus cinctus; assembly: GCF_000341935.2. Lineage (NCBI taxonomy): Eukaryota > Metazoa > Arthropoda > Insecta > Hymenoptera > Cephidae > Cephus > Cephus cinctus. Next base: position 798,981 of record NW_014333312.1, read on the forward strand.
GACTGCATTATCCTCATGATGGTCTTTACGGGGCCGTAAAACGGATGCGCAACCTATACGATTCAGTGCAGCTTGTACGGCCATTGTTTTCCTTGGTGCGTTCTCGAAAGTGCAAGATATTCTCTATGTACCACAGGGAAGAAACGACGCCACCACCGCGGCGTAGCTTATTCTTCTTCTTGTAATGCTCACGGTAACGACTGCCTATGCCATCGCAATTATTACCATTTACGCGAATCTTGCTTTGCCACGGTAGTAAAGTTCTGCCTGGCTTGAGTTCCCGGTGCAACCTGAGAATTCAGGGCTTCTCCTTTAACCGTTAAATGCCTGTCACTGGTATACCGGAAATTGATTCCCTTGGCTTTATCAGTTTAGAAATTTGTAGAGGAATAGACAGGGCTGTATATGTTGGGTGCCCAGTGCTTGGGTACCAAGTACTTTTGGGTACCTGTTAAAATTCATAATGAGCTTCTCAATGTTTCATTGGTAACAGACCGCGACAGTCCGCATTGAGACATCAACAGAATCATTAAGATGATATATATCGAGTCTGACTGGTTATCCCTCTGGCTGGCTGGTTGCCGGCTAATAACTATCGTCTCCGCACTAGAACTACAATATTTATTTGATAAACAAAGTTCCAGAGCCAGCAGTGGCAGGCAGGGGTGTATAAGTCTCGGAGGCTTGTACCAGTAATGGCCACGATATATTAGGAAAGTTTCGTCGGGCGTAGTTTGACGTCTTTATAAGAGGCAAACAGCTCGCCTACTGCTAGGTAGTAGCTATACTAGCATCGGCCCTCTGACTCCCTTAGTAGCCACCCTTTTCCCCATTGCTATCATCGTTACCACTCACAACACTCACGATAAATAACGTAACCGACTCACAGTGGCCTTTATCGCTGCTGCTGTGTGCTCTAATCAGGGCGAACGTTCAGGCACGAGAGAGTGGCTTCCTCTTACGATTTTGCTTTCTCCTCTCTCTCTCTCTCTCCCTCCCAACCCCACCACTCCACCCTTCCGTTCCCCTTTCCGTGCAGCTTATCCGAACGAATTGCTTCGGTGGAGGGTTATCAGCTGCTTTTGGGATTTATGAAAAATATCGGACCCGCGACAACGCGATTCTTCACCGACCCTGCCCTTACTAAAGACTAGCTTACAATTCGCCACGCGGATCACGCGATCCTCACGATCTTTCCTCGACACAACAAGCCGCCTTTCCAAAACCACTGTAAACTTGTGCGCGTCCAAATAGCCGGCTGGTTCTGAAATTTTGTAAATGTATACCTATAGACACGTGGTTATAACACGTTCGTACATTTTTAAATATGTGGGTTAACCCTATCCGTATATATATATATATGTTACGGCCACCACGCGAACCTACCATGGAAAGGCCTCTTAATCGTGGCCCGTCCGAGTTTCGAAGTTTACGGGTTAAAGACCGGCGGATTATTAATGCACGGATTTCGTGATAGCGAGTTCAGGTCAATATGGCCTAAGGGGGTTGAACCGCGAACGATTCACCCTCGGCGGACGACCAGCCGATCAATCGACCAATAAAGGTGGCCTTTTACTTAGAGAAGAGCGAATGGCAGGGTGGAACCATGCGAATGTTGAAAAAAGATTACGAGATTTGTGGTTTTCTTGACTATCGGAAGAAAGAATGATTAATATCGTTTAATCATACTATTTTAGCAGTGGGGACGGTTTCACCCTGTTTTTAGATGTAAGAAGTAACACACCTGTCTCTCTCGTTTATTACGGGATATTACTTATTTAGGGAGCCACAGTTTGCGATTAGATATGCTATTTTTATAATTTCATTTCCTTTTCAAATAATTTCTTATCTCTTATTCGTATCTTTGATCTGTCCTCTCCACGACTTCTTTTTTTATTTTTTATCAAATTAGTCATGTAATTTATTCGTGCGCATTGGATTAGCCCGTTGCAAGGGCGATCTTCAGTGCATTCTGGCACGCCAACGTTTTATGTTATAACCACCACCAAGCGCATGATAATTACCGCGATAATGAGAGTTTATGATATAGCCACGACGCTCTGCAGGCCCAACCTTTTTATTTTTATGGTATTTTACAATGGGAGAACGCAAGGGGTAGTAATTCAGTGTACGATCTCAAAAAATACACATAATACATAAAAAGCTTGGAAATTAATATTTTGAGAAAAACGAGGAGAAAAAAGTCGTTTTTCACAAAATACGTCTTTCCCCTCTTATCAGGCTAATAAGATTCGATGCTCCCTGTACAGCGATCCTGGTCTACATTGGCGATGCTATGGACGAGATGAAGGGACGCTTCGGCGAGGACGTCGTTAAACTTCTTGAAATTGGAATGCAAACAAAGCCATTATCGTAAAGTCAAAGGGGGGAAGACAGGCGTTTATTTAAAAGACCCCGTGCATTGCCGCGACTACAAACAGACCGTAAGAGTGGATTGAGAGGGGTCGGTACGCCCGGGCGCACGAAATGTATGAAAAGTAATTAAATCCACGTTCTGCGGCTCGTAGACATTAGGCATTACTCCTTAGAGTAATCGCAAGCCGCGAATTCTCACGACGCACTCGCGATTCTCCTTTCCCTTCCTCGACGAGCTCAAACCCTTTTCCCCGTGTTCTCCACGTAGAACTACTGTTCTCCGTAAGCTTCGCCAGGGTCACGAGAACCCCCTTAATGTGCAGGACCTGTATAGAAAACCGCGAGACTTCTCTCGTGCGTCACTATACCCTGACATGCCTTTATACCGGGTTGACGTTATATTTTCTGTATTCGTGACGAAAAGTTTGATCGTGCCCTCGGTGTCACTCCTCGATAGAAATAAAAGAGTTTCGACCTTCTGGTTAAATATAAGACGAAAGGGTTGGTCTTTGGCATTTGGTATCATAGTGGGGGTAGGACGGGACTCGAAGGAGAATTTAAGAGGGATGGAATCGGGGTGTTGCCAAAAAGGGGTTTGGATTACTTTTAGGTGGTTTTACAAGGGTGGCTTCAGGACTCGCTGAGAAAGTAATTTATTTCAGGCTTCTTTTTCGATGGGCTTCGGTCCGCCGTAGTTGGGTAGGCTGATAGGGATGTACTGGATGAACTCAGAGAATATCTCCATCTGGCGAGTAACACTGTTAATCAGATATCTAAGTAGGTTAATAAACGGGCTTCATCAATGCTGTCGGATTCCCATAGAACCAATCGGGCGAGTATCACGCAATGGATACACGCAATGTATCACACGCATCTATTTCCCAGCCTGAACCTCCTTTATCATTGCTTTACGATATACCGGGTGTACCAGATGATTCATGGCAGACGAGGTATAACAATAAGATTTCTTTCAAGGCTCAATACATTATTCAACAGAAAGGCGCATTCTAGTGTAACGACTTTTATTCTTTAGATATACCATAGGGATTCTCATTTACTTTTTTTTTCTCTAAGGTTCAGGTAAACCACTGATTATTCTCCTGTATATCATATTTGGACTCTCTTCAAATATCAAAGGCGGTTCATAGCCCTCGCTAATGTCACGTAATAAGACGTGCGTGCCGGTGTGCGAAGGAGGAAGAAAATAAAATACGTCATCAGGAAGACGCCGTCTAAATCCACAAGACCATACGTACGATTCCCACGAAATAATAGAAAATAAATATCGTTGATTGTCAGTCTTGAGGACGAGCCCTTAGTCTCGCGACTTACAATCAATTACCCGTCTATATCTTAATAACGAATATGTAGAAAATGTAGAAAACAAATTTCCCTTTTCACTGTACCTATGCGTGTCTCGGCCCATACGCGTATAATTCATAGATAAAAAAACACGACAATGGCCAAAGAAGTCGACCAGCTGTTTTAAAAAAAATTATCGCCACGTTTGTTTTAGCCTGCCCCATGCAGCGGAGGTGCTACGGGGATAGCAGGTGCAGCAATTAAAACCACCAACCATCATTTGTTTCCCTGACGATCTTGACGTATATATCTCGTGGAGTATTCTTGTAGTCATAGTTTCCTAAGAGGGTGAACGAAGCCGTCTGCTGCCAATGCCAAAGGCAGTCAAGTTGCGCTACCAATGCCAATTAAAAAGTTCCTGCCATAGAAATTCACCAAAGGAACATATCAGACGGTATACCTATAACACACGTGTGCCAGGAACCACAGTTAATCATACAATTCCAATATATCCTATACTTGAACAGCAGACAGTACTGTTACCATGTAACGTAACAAGTGTCCAGCACCAAAATATCCATATGCCTAAAATACAAGGTAGGACCCAAGTAAAAAAAAAAATATCGCGGAAATGGAATTAACCATCTACAGTGGACATCTCGAACGTTACAAAGTCGCAGCACTCGAACTTCGGAAGGGTAACAGGTGGTCGGGCAGGAAACATAGACTATATAAGAGCAGATACTGGCCAGTAGTTAGCATAACAATTGTAGAACGGCTACTATGTTCTATGCGTGGTCGAATGATTTATGCTTGAACATATATTGCTGCACCTTACGCCTCTTGCCAGTTTCTTCGAATTACTCGTCTTGCATACCATTAGAATCCTCCGTAACACTGTTTCGTTATATTCCTTCACTCTCGATTTCCTCTTACAATATTTTCCCCAGACCGTAATCCATCCTCGCAGCTGTTTTTCACGTGATTGTTTCACCTGCGTCCAAGAATTACGTCATTCTGTACTCATCCATTGTTTGTATACCTATACAAGTGTTTTGTGAGCGAAGAAAAAATTTGAATTAAAACCAAGCGAAATCTCGAGCAGGGGATCAATTAATTTCCCGCTATTCGATACGCCAAAGGCAGATGGTTCCTTTGGGTGTCTTTAAGGACGTAATAATCTCGTGTATGCACACGGTGTACGAAATAGCAAATCATCCTCGTAAAGAGACGCGGTGGTCAGTCGGCCAACGTATGACTGTATATATATATATATATACACACTATACTATATATATATGGAATGGGTCCTCGGGAAGTTCTCGAGTGAAGCGAGTGACTAGCAGGGAAAAAACCTAACTACAAAATAATGAAGGGACCCGGGACACGGACTTAGTGGAGAGAGGAAGAGTGTTTCCGGCGGATACGCGTCATTTTTGTCACAATCGTGGCATCAAGCGTTATAAGGTAGCAAGGTATACCTTGCTGCTACGTATACGGCGGACCTTGTCTTTATTTCGTATCGATAATGATCTGTAACCGTCGTTCGACTGCGAGGATCTCGGCGACCTCTTTATGACGACGTCGAGCGCGACGACGATCGGCAGGACGACGAGAGCGAGCCAAGCGCAACGTTTTCGAGGGCTGGGAAAGAACTTTCCTTAGGGTTCTCCTTCGGCTGTGCGTGACGCCACGTTCGCGTATAAATTATCCAAGACGTCTTTATCGAACGCGCATCGATTGCTCGTGGAAAATTCAAAAAGAGGAAGGAAGGAAGGAAAAAGGAATGATCGCGTGATTGCGATCCTATGGATTGTATATGATATATATATATATATGTATATGTACTCCTGTACAAATAATAAATAGAAAAAAGTTAGCTGTATCTATATATCGATGGGGACGCCGTGCGCCGGTAGCCTCGACGGCCTTAAACGATTTTCGCGAGACACGCACTGGTGTCTGGTAGGCGTGCGCTCACGCCTACTAATTACGATTCTAGACGTTGTTATGCTCTTTGAAAGGCGTGCGCCTTTGCCCGGAGGACTCGGCACTCTTTTCTCTCGCTCTATCGCACGTTCTTGGCACAGCTGCCGATTCGCCCTTTCTCTCTGTAATGCCCATAGGTATGTCGGTTTACGTATAACTCAGTGCCCGGGGAGAAAAACCAACACGTATAGCCAATCGAAGGCGGCTTTTAGACTCCGAGTAAAGTTCCACTCGTATTATTTGCAGTCGCGATACCGAACGTCTGCCGTTGGTAATTACCCTTGAGGAAACGCGAAGAAAAAGCGTCGTCTTAATGCAAACGCCACGCTCGGCCGTAACTCGTTAATTATAGGCCGCCTGCAAATCCTGCGATTGATCCTTCCGAGTATATAAGCAAGAGCGAGGAGAAGCCCCTAACAATACCAACACGCTGTCGATAACTCATTGCGGCACGCGCTTGCAAAAAATTGCGAAAAAATTAATTGAAAAATCCCTTCTCCTCTTTACGTATATCTATCCTGTATATACATATAATGAATGTATATTTTGCGTGCACGCTACACATATAGCAGATACCACATAGCATGATGCATCGTGACTAAATGAAACCTCTGCTCTTCTTAACCCCACAGCATCCATGGTCCAACTATTCTTCATCTCCACCAACCCGTAGGACCCACTATGCGAGTAATTTAATTCGACGTCATAAAACGCAGAAGGACGCAAGTCCCGGCGGATTGACGCTTCAAACGTAAACACATGCAGATTAGATATTTTACTATGATAGCGATACGAGAGAGGAGGACCTCCAGCAAAGGATCCTCTCCTAGGGGGTCTTGGATACATGAATCCCGGTTACATATATGCCAACCGCGGTTTTCCCTACGTGTACTTCACATATATCAGCGTCCCGACGTACCGTATCTGCATGACGATATTGCCGAGTGGATAGCTCAATGTGTAAGCGGATATTGGTTATACATATTTATAGGGTCATTGCGCGCGCTTGCGTTCACTTCACGAGTTTTCTTCGTTTCTGTACAGTCTCTGACCCGGTCCTTCGATTCCATCGAGAAGCCAACTGTGCACGAGCCGAATATAGCAGACGGAAGGGAAGCAGCACGAGGATGGAGGCATAACGAAGTACGAAGAAGGACAGAAAGCTTTTGTCGACATAACGAAGCGGAATTGCATCGAGAGAAACAGGTGTCGTATAAATCGGTCGGCGAGCAAGGTGAACAAAGTGTGTCCTAAATCGCTTCGATGCTGTGGAAACTTTTTTCCATTTTTTTTTTCCTCACCCGCCTTAAGCCCAATTTGCAAGGTGCAGCCAGTCGCATTAGTCAAGGTACCTATCGCGATCCCAGCGATCGCGTAACGGTATTTGTAATATTCTCACTTACATATTCTTCAAACTTTTTACTTCGCCCTCCTAAATCGTTACGAGCACCCACTACACCTGGCCCAATCAAGCACCTTACGAAAAATGACAACCGCACTCAATTACGGCGCAATCCTCGCGACTAAGAATCGATCACAACCGGCAATTATTTCATTCGTATCCTCCATTAACGTCATAGAGGAGAAAGCACGTGAATTGATTTCCTCTTTCGACGTCCGCATCGCGTTGGCGACCTGCATGTCTCACAATCGTTCACTCTCCTCGGTAGTACCTCCCCTCCATGGTACTCTACCCCCCCCCCTTTCCCCTACACCGTACCCCTCTCGCCGTTCCATGCACAATAATGTAAAAACACAAGTAGACGAAGAAAAGACTGTACCCCGATAAGATCTTCTCGTGCTAATAATTATTGCATTAATTACAACCGGGCAAAAGCTATGACTGTGACTGCTACTATAGGATGGTGCCTGAATATACGGATGCATCGTAGACGCACGCATTAGCCTCCTGGAAAGTCTCTCTTGGTTCGCTTCAAACTGTATACACGCGTTTGATAAATACGCTTTGGTAGCGCCTCGGTCAGGCCACTCGATTTCCCTTGATATGCGTTGGCAGACGCGTGTTGGGCTATGGTCGTCGCGCGTTTCCTCGGGATGGCGGAAGGGGTAAAGGAGAGGGAGCGAGAGAGAGAGAGAGAGGATTTGGTATATAAGAGAAGGTGGTGTATATAGATAGGATGGCGAGCATACGCGTGTAATGAGAACGAGGAGCATTGGATCTCGTCGCAACAGTCTGGCCCGTTGCACATCAGTCACGCGTGCCAACTAAGAATTCGAAGCTGTCGCACGCGGTGCGCAATCCTGTCATCTTCGTGCCAAATTCCTGGAGACGCTCCACCTCGACGCTAGATGTCGTGGCGGTTCTTTGTGGATCGGTAATCGAACGAGTCAGCTTTGAGGGAGCGTCTGCGAACGTTATACGGTATAGACGTGTGTAAGAGTCGATATCATTTGGTTACTAAATGCATCTACTGGATAGAGACGCTTTTATATCATTGATACGAAATAACGACCTGGACTTATTGCCGGCTTGAACGGTTCATATATGTGTCGTATGTGGAACTATGCTTCGGTTGTATCAATAATCCATATTTATATGTACTCAGGCTCTTATATTGCAATTACGACTAATTACGAGCATGCAAATAAAAATTTGTTATATTTTTATTTTGGCCTTTGTCGCCTTTTCTCTTTGGGGACCATCGCAACTCTTACGTGGAAAGTAATGCTAGGGTCTCTGTTCATCTGCGTGGACGCATTTAAGGCGATCGTTTGTCAGGGAGAAGCAATTACGAATTTAGGTTTCTTTGCTGTACTATGCACAATTGCACACGCTTAACCAGTGTCTGGTTTCTGGTGGCTGCTCAATGCGTGGGAGAAAATTGGTCGCGCGTCCGGTTTTTTCCTGGAAGGAACTCCGAAATCTATGGCGATAACGTATTGTTGGCTGGGACGTAACGAGTATTACGATGGTACATAAAAATAATTATTTGATGAAACTTGATAATTTCATACGAGGACGTGTGTCTCTCTGCAATTTTGTAGTGACGTCATGTACCAATCATTTTATTACAAGCGTATCTCTACAGTAAGTTGGCTCGGTATAGTTTTAACTGCGTACCGGTTTTAGCGAGTATAATAAGGCGGACTACAGAAGGGTTGTAAAGGTAACATGTTGCACACGTCGCGAGTATCAAAAGAAGTTATTATTGATGGCGTATTGAAACGGTATGAGCGCGGTGATAAAACGCGTTGGGCCCTCAGCGCCGCGGAGGTCTCCACTTAACGTCCAAGATTATATATGGGGGGGCCCCGATGCTCTTCTTTCTTTCAGGCCCCACATGGGCATCAGCCTTAAATATATTATATCGTATCCCGTCACGAAGGGCCACTTTGTTTTCTAGCTATACGTATTACAATAAGCCACAAACGCGTCAACGTTGCCGGACAAGTTCTTTGTCACGTGTCTTCCTCCCGTCCAGGTCTGCCGACGTAAAAACCTTGAAACGGCACGACACTTTCGCCAAGGAAATACAAGCGGGACTGAAAAGTAAAAGAAAAAAAAAAAAAAGAAAAAATTGTCAAAGCAAGAAGAACCACCTTCGAAAATGGCAGATCGGTTTCGTAGTCCAGCCGTGAACGAAACGGTCCGTAAATTAAGCAATTTGCTAATGATATTCTTACCTCGCTCGTATTTCAACGTTACGTCCAGCTCTGGTTTTAATGCCGGTGCTACATCAGCCGATACGGCTTGCAATCTTGGTTAGACCTACCTCGCTGTATTTAACGGCCGCTGTATTTTATACTTCACCAGAAACCAATAGCCATGAGAGACAGAAGACACCAGAGAAGTATGGAATGATGGATATCGCACGTGGCTTTGTATCCTGTTATTTGTATCTGCGTATATGTATATACATGTTGCTTACATTTCCAGGAATATTCTCATCTGGAATCGGAGAAGAAGTTGCATATTTATATATATATTTTTACATACGGATATATATATATATATATATATATATATATATATATATATATATATATATATATATATATATATATATATATATATATATATATATATATATATATATATATATATATATATATATATATATATATATATATATATATATATATATATATATATATATATTCAGGAATAAAATGTCTCTTCGATGGAAGGTTAACCAAGCACGTCGTGGACGCGGTTCTCGTTTTATTTCAGCCGGATTATTCCCTGTCATATTTCAGATCGGGATTTGTGTACCCATCGTCCCTTTGTATTAATAATAACTACCCCCTATCTACATCCATTTCCCTCCACCTACAGCCCTTCCGGCCGCGAGAGAGCCCCTTGTTTTTGTTTAGCGCTGCCCGAATGAGGGTACGCTTAAATCTTAGGATTATGGACGAGTGTCACGTAGCATCCCTCTCCCCTCGATTCCCTCCACTTTCCGTGTAGAGACTACCCTTCAAGTTTTGCGAGAGGAGAAAAACTGATGCAAGAAAGTACACGGATTTTTGGGTACGAGTGAGAAAATTTGGACAGTCCCCGTTGCGAGGGTAGTTTTCGAGAATGTTGATACCGATCGAAAGGACGTTCAGATAAGGGTTGAACGTAAAAGGGATGCTACTGCTGGTATATTATCGGTGCTGATGATGGTTCGGTTATTGTTAGCTGGTTCCGAACGTAGCTCGATCCCGAGGTCAAAGGTGAGGGTTAATGAATGAATCGCCGGATATTCAGTGCAGCCACAAAGGAGCCAAGTCGAGCTACCAAGGCAAGACCTTCCCTTAATTAATATAGATTACTTCTAATTGTATATTTATCTATTAATTCATATTAACGGGCCAACGAGTGTCTTCGGTCGGTTCATTCGGCTTAATCGGCCGAAGGGTTGTAAATTGATTGATGCCCCGGGTACCGGGCACCCTTTGTTCCTTTTCTGACTTGCAGTCAACAAGCCTCGGAAGCAAAAGGAACTAAAAGTACTATATTACCAATAATCATCAGCCGTGCTTACAGATCTTTATTTCAATCACTTTATACCAATTTCATCTTAATTTATCGAAACGGCCTTCTTACCCTTTAATAAGACGCTTTCGAGCTTATAAAATTCTTCGTTAGTTTTAATAAATTTTATTCCACGAAAATAAGCATCCTTCAAGTATCAATTACGCAGTTTATCAATGTATATACCCAGTGACTCTGATTCACTTTTACCTGATAATCTGATTCGTATATTTGTGAATGGTCCTGTATGCCTCTATAGAACTGTATAGAGCAGTGATACCCTTAGCTGGTACCTATCGGGCATGTTGCTATCGGGAGTGTTGCTTTCGAACAAAAGTAAATGAAAGCCGCGACTTATCCGCGGGGATGCTGGTTTTCTGATTGAATGGCTCCGCCGGAGGCACTCGAGCGAGTGCCCGTCCCATTCTCCGTTTGATTTTCGAGGAGGAGGAACGCGCCCTGTCGAGCGAACGAGAGAGAGAGTCGGATATATGAGTAGCACGTCAGAGCGAGAAAGATAAAGACAGAGGTAGGATAGGAAGAGAGACGGAGTAAGGGAGAAGAAAGTACATGGCATTTGATATCTGAAATCCCCAATATTTTTAAAAGCGCCCAGGATTGAGCCACCCTGATCCCCGTCTAGTACGAGCCTCAAAGGCGAACCTTCTGCGCGCCCATTAAAATACGAATAATAATTATAAGAGCGACGGCAGAATGATCAGTCCGTTTCAGACAGTGCGATCGCCTGTAGTCTCTGTCTCCTCTGAGCCAGGAATTCAGAAGCAACGACCCCTTCCTCGTTTTGATCCTCCTCGACGAAGATTCAACCAGGAACGACCTTTTCTCTCTTTGACTCTATAATACCGACCTTCGACTCCTTTCATCAGATTCATTGAAATCATGCTCCGGGAGTCAGTGACAATGAGAAAATTCCGATATTTTCTTCGCGATGTGTTTTGTCCTTGAAACGCGTGTTTTAAATTTCATTTTTTTTATTTTTTTATACACGTCACACGTTTCTTCGTAGAAATGGTTCTCGAGAGGAAAGTACAGTTTTATTCAATTTTCTAAGAACAATCAAGGATTTAGGATAATGGCGTGTTAGAATTGTCTTAGGAAGCGTCGTTCGGGAAGTTGGCGAGAATTATCACTCGGCCGGGTGGACGCCGAGCGTCGCTCTGTGATTGCTCGTTAGCGTAGCCACGGCCCCGTGTCTGTCACGAAATCGCTGATTATCATCGTTCAAGGAAACCAGTGACGCTACCTGCTACATCGCTCTAAACTCGTGTACAGCAACCATCGCGGCCATTACTACTTGCCTACGTACCTCAGCCATTCCACGAGCTGCTTGGCTAGAAAAAGCCGTCCGTGAGGCGGTCGCCGCCACGTTCGACGAGCGTAATGCGTTCACACATCGGTTCCTTCTTCTGCGCCTGACGCACCTGAAGCCACGTGAGGCAAAGCAAAGCCGCTTCGGTGTGCTGTTGCTACTGTACGACTGCGACTGACTAATTTTAGATCGAGAAAGACATTTTACGTTACACGAGACAGATTTGACATATTAAAGTGAAGGTAGACCAGCGCGATTACCATGCATGATATGAGAAGTGAAAATACAGGGGAGGAATCCTGATACGAAAACCAATGTAAAAAATAAGAGAGAAACCAAGGGATGGAGCAAGGGATAAATGATATATCGTATATGGGGAAGCTGGTATTATTGTTGGGTTTTGAGGGCTCGTCGAGCTTCCGCTCTTTGGAATCATGAATCATTTAGTGAACGACGCCCATATAGCGATTCAAATAACAATATCTAAGACCACCCTTGTCAAAACGTCACAACGACTACGGATCCAGCCCGCATATCAAGAACTGTCAGCCATTCGGACTAGGCAGCCTTGACAAATGTCCGGTAACAGGCTGCTTCTGAACCAATCTGATCCCTACCAAGAGTTCTGCACCCTCTACGTCACCTCCTGGTCATCCCCTTATTTCCTTCTACACGAGGAATCTAAATCCCATGGTCACCAGGAGGAAGCAACCCTTTCGGATAGTCTTAGCCACAGTCCATCACATCCTTCCTGTCCACCCCTCGTATCCAGCATCGACTCGTATTAAGCCATTTCCAAGAAGCGACCTGGATAGTCCCCCTCCCTCCCCCAGAAACCATGAAAAATGAGAACAATCGTAGAAACCGTTGAGAAAAGTAGTCGAGTACAGTGGAGGATGATAGGCAGGATTTCTTAGAGGGATTCGATTTCATCCCCTAGCAGAGTTAAGCCAGCTCTGGGATTATCGGTCAAAGTTAGCCAGGCGGCTCGGTAGGTCAATTTGGTCGAAAGTTGGCTAAACAAATTGGTAAGATCAGGCAATATAAAAAGCGCTTGATGTAGCGGCTGTCCGTTCGGCAAGAAGATAATCCTAGCAGAGAGCTACGGTAAAGGCGAAGGAGGAGGACAAGGACGAGAAAGGACAACGAGGACGACAGACTCCGGTAGGTTCATAGCACCGCAGCAAGGATTCCTCTTGATTGATCGAAGGACCTAGTCCCCATCGAGTAAGCCTAGACCCTCTCCTCCTTCATCTTCTGCGTCCCAAAACATTCTCATCTCCATTCCGCTCACACTGGCCCTGGTCCGCCCAATACCTGCAGGACCAGCCAAGTCGAATTTTCCTATCTCAATATAAAAAAAAAAAAAACATTCAGTATCTAGTTTCTTCCTCTTCATCATCCTCTTCGTCGTATTGTCTCTTACAGTCCCTCTCCTACCCTTGGTAATCGTTCCAACGTCATATCCCTACTCACGTGTATCCAGCTACGCGGAAGCCTCATTTCCACGGGGCGTATGAAAAACTAGGAAGCAGCGAAAGATCCATCTCGAGCAAAAGAGCAAGAGCTGAGTAATGCCATAAATAAAGGTGGAAACGGTAGCCTCGCTAGTAATGCGGCATCGAGCAGTAATGCATAGGATTATCGAGTCTTCCCATGGGCCACATCGGTCATTACGGAATAACAGTAATTAGAAGAGAGCGAACATCGTGGCGCATATCGCGGCATTGTAAGAGAGGTGCCTCCTTTCTTTACTCTTTCATTTTTTCTTACTTCCCTCTCTCTTTCTCTTTCTGTCACTCAACTGTTCACAGGATCCTCCCGGCCTGTTTCTTCGCTCCGTAGGAACAGCAGCGTCAAGGAGAGATTCGATGAGAGCGGATGCGGAGGGACAGTTGCGTGAGTCCTGGTCGCATTGTCGTCCCCGACCACGGCCAAGAGATAACTACCGACCGACTGTGAAGTACCTAGGCGTCTGTATAGACTTTACGCACTCTACAAATGTAGAGTACGGGGATACGTGTATAAGCGTACCAGAGGTTAGGCCAGGTCGGGTTACCCAACTGTACAGAAATGTCAAGAGAAACCATAACGCTGTAATTTATCGTCGTGAGCTCCATTGTATCCATTTTCTACGAGGGCGGTGTGACGGATCAGAGAGGAAGAGAAAACGTACTCTTGCCAGTTCGAACTCCGGATATGTGAAATCCGACATTTTCTACTTTTCCTTCTTACCAAGAAGCATCACAAATAATAATCTAGACCCAATCGCCGTATAGAGACATCTTTATACGCTTTGGATGGCATTAATACTAAGCTGGAAAAAAAAATGAAAAAAATCTCTCGGAAATGTGTAATAAATTGTCACTGACCCGAGAAAAAAAAGGGTAGCCATAGAGGAACCGTTACACATTGTTTCCCAGGGTAGATCTCCCGCGCACTGATAAACGACAAATAAATAAGGAGGGAGTAAACGCATTTCTGGTGAACGTATAACCAGTCGAACGTAACTATATTGTATATCGTTTGCGTGCTGTTGGTGAATACTTGAACCGTGACGGTCATTGCCGGAGTTATACAGGCATATTGTAACAGTCTATAGTACATTGGATTTAGCGAAAAGCGACATTCGCTGCGTGCGGCGAATGACGTAGCTCGGGCTTAAACCCTGCCTTTATACATATATGAGTATTATGTATGATTGCGTCAGTGGTAGATATTCCCACCGTACGATTCGTACGGGTAAGGTAAAGTTGCGGACCTGGCTATGATCCGAGACCACGGATCGTGACTTCTGTGGGAAAAACCATAAGAAACGTAACCGTCCCTCTACGGTGCCACACGCACCTTCCGCTCATGGCTCGATGAGTAGATCTAGGTATGCATTGTGAACGTTATCATTAGGAGCTTCGTTGATGCCTTTGTTCAAGACCAGGATTAAGTGTCCTAGTCGACTGGTTTTGTAAGAAAATATTTTCGACGCGGTCGGCAAGGATGATCCCATGCCAGGAAAAGTTTGGTAGCCGAAAAATCTTGATGGGAAAATTTGTGAATGGACCCGGTGGTCCATCAAAGCAATCACCTAAGGCTTCCTTACCCACTCCTTGCATACCGTACTGATATTAAATGACAAAGGCAAAGGCATACCTTAGTAGAAGCCAGAAGGGGTAGGTAACGTTGCAAATTCTCGTGTACGCTACGTCGGCAACCCCCAAGCATCCACCGTCAGCCTCCCTTCAACCCCCTATTGGTATTTCGCGGGTAGGATGTTTTAAATACAGGGTCGAACCCTTCACTGTATATCATTCCTCTCTTATATTATATACCCTTAAAAGAAACCCTTGATAAAGGGTAAACGAGTTTAAGGACAGCCGCAGGGTCTTTGATGTTGACACGTTGCGCCAGGATCTTTATGACTTCTTTTGGAAATTAATTATTTCTTTTTGGATTTTCGATATTTAACTAGTTATTTTTGACCTGGTTAATTCTTGGATTGTAAATACTACGCTTCTTTCTCCTCTACAGGGAGTTTCAAAGTATACTGGGCGGTTCGTACCTGGTGGCAAATTCACTGCGAGTCACCGAGGCGAAATGGGGACAAACGGATATCGACTTTTGACTATTTGATGAGGAACAGAATGGCGGACTCCCTGGTGACCGGTCCCTCGACTACGAGAGTTCCTCTCAATATGCTAATTCTTTGTGAAGTTGACTTTATACCGACTTTTCTCCTTACGTCGATCGTCCCAGAATGGACCGACTGAATATAGAGGAACAATAGAACGAACCTTGTGTATATCTATATAGCCTCGTAGTTTTATTCTTGAGAAAATTCGTATACCAACGTAAGGTCCCGGTTTTACCATCTGCACAAAGAACACCGCGCAAATAACGAGCAGTCGTGAAATCTCTGTTTGCCAAGGACCGTCATAAAGAAATTCGAGAATTATCAATTTTTCGTAAACACCTGGCGGAACTTGGTCCGACCTCCTGTGATTAGGCCCACAATAAACCCATTGTCTTGGACATAGCTGCAGGAGTGTGCTAGCCACACTCTACGTAAATGTGTAGACCCAGCTAGAGACGTTTAGCTTCGTTTTCGAAAATTCAAAGAACAGTTCACTAGGGTCTCCGTATCTGTGTAAACGCAGCATAACCGATAGGTGGTGAAGGCAGTAAAGTCAGAGTTCAAGATGAATTTTTTTTTTTTTTTTTTTTTTTTCTTCAGAAGCCTACAGTTCTTGCGTGCGTATTAAATTCGTTAACCCGCCAACCAGTAAACTAGTAAAATACTCGTTCGACTTTTTCAATCGTACATTAAGCTGACCAATCAACCAATGATACTGAGTCTGGTTTTAAACTTTTTCTTGTCACGATCAACCGCCCGTAACGATTCCACTGATCCGCGTTACGCTCGCGCCATTAGCTCCAGAATCAGGATAAAAAAGAGACAAGACTTAATCCGGACCTGTTATCCACTTAAAAAGCTATCGGACATCGTGTGGAACTTGACTGGGTCAGGACTTAGTCACGATTCACTGGGAACGTTCAAGAAGTCTCTTGATGTTAAATCGTCCCTTATCACGAATCTACCCTAGCGGAGTGTTTAGCGAGATACGCCGAAAAATTTGCAGAATAAAAAATTTACGTGCAGCAGGAATCGTCGGAAAATATCATATTTCGCGATGCTATACCGGCGCGATTGGGTTATCGGGTGTGAATCGAGTTATCGTGTGGGGTGAACGTGAACGATTGAGAGGGTGGAAATATAGTAAGCTCGTTCAGATCGTTTGTTAGGCGAGGCAATGGCTCCTGTATTTCCACCCCATACTTCGGCACTCGTCTCAGTGAAAAAACCCCTTCTTTTACGGCCTATTGATTTCCAATTTCGCCAATAAGGGACGGGGTGGATAGCTTCCCTTTTTTCCCCATTTCTTTTTGTTCCCTTACGCGGATACACTTGTTGAACGTGGCTCCAGGGGGTGGAGGGACGTTTGTGCGAGGTGCCGTGCAGTGCCGTGAACCTAACCTAGCTGAGGGGTGACTTCCTTTTTACTCCCCTTCTCTATTTCACTCATCCCCCAATTTCCGTCCTGTCTTCCCATACGCTTTCACGTATGCTCCTCTCACTCTGCACGCATCTTTTTTCTGTCCCACCTTCTTCCTTCTTTTTTTATTATCGAGCTTGAATATGGGCTTCGCATAGGAAAGCGCAGTGTTTGGGGTTGAAGGGGAAATAGGGCGATTTTATTGCGTGTTTGGGGCGAAACGGACATAAACGGCTGAGGTGGATAGGCGAATCGTGTATTGCGACAGGGGGGGTTGGTGAAGCAGCCACAACCTGTGAGAGATATTCTCGCGGTGAGGGAGGCGCAAAGGGATCTTTCATGGTATCGAACATGTAGCCCCGTTTTCCGGGCTCTCATTAGCTACACCCTGCCACAGGGTTCATTGGGACAAGCAAGTAGAAATCCAGGCATAATATCAGAACGAGCTATTTTCGTACTTTGGATAATCCGAAATGCAGGTTCTGGTGATCTGGAGGGAAATAAAAGCGACCCCTTTTAAATCGTTTGACAGAGGGTGTAAAAGAGAGAGAGAGAGAGAGAGAGAGAGAGAGAGAGAGAGAGAGAGAGAGAGAGAGACCAAGTTAGACCAGGGAGAATTCGCACGCCCTCTTTCCGCCGCCAAACCGATAGAGGGCTATTTGGCTAAGAAGGGTTCCCGATATAAAAGGGTTGCCGTGGAATTGAAGGAGACCCAATGATTACCAGGAGAAAGAGCCATAAGCTACCCTCTCTTCAGCCCTCCGCTTTCTCCCTGCCTCGCAGTCCCTTTCGTACGTTCCTATCCAAGTCGCGAAGGGTATGGACGGTACTACAAGGGTGGCCAAATGCACACCCTCTCACCCAACCCAAAATTCCCAATCTCTCTCTCGATTCCAGTGCGCGAGTACCTATGGACCTCAGGATCATACGGGCCCCTTGGCTACCGACCCAACCAAGGGTTCTCTTGGCTGATTGGGGATAATTTTTATGGTCGCACAATCATGTGGGCACCGCAAGGGGTTTGCTGTTCTCCGCCAGAGTAAAATCGACCGGCGCTTCATAAAATCCTGAGGGTCCCAAGATTTCATTCATCTCTCTTTCTCCTCTCCCTCATCTCGAAGGATCTTCTCGTGGCGATTATAACGCTGGCGCTTATTTCACAGTTATTTGCCATTTATTCTCGCGACACTAAACCGAACTGCTCTGGCAGTTCAAATAGAAATCGGTACTATCCTTTGTATAATGTCCCGGTTAAAGAGCTCAGCGTACTCAACTATACAGCAGACAGAGATACAAGACTCTTGCGAGCCACCTTTACTCGGTGCATACATATATTGACTCTCTGAAAAGAGATCACAGAATAGAGTAACGGTAATGGCTACAGTCTATGGCAATTATCACGGACGGACAGTACAGAAAGAGAGACGAATGAACAAAATGAACAGACAGATACTGATAAAGGCAGGATAGTGGCTGCTAAAACGAGAATATCGAGTTAGCTCACACAGGGTTTCCCTTTTTATTTTCTCTCTTTTGGTCACTCTCTATTTCTCTCGAATCCTTTTTATCAGGCGCAGCCCAGTGTCTACTGTCTGTACGTACAAGACAGAGAGAAACTACGAAAGGACCATCATATTTTCCGAAAGTACCTGGTCGTCCTCACGGTTAAATCGTTGGATCAAGATGCCGGTCGAAAATCTCCTAACTAGTAGCATTGGCTTTCGCGGTATATGTATATATATACACAGGATTATATATAGGTATATAAAGGTATATACAGACCGCACGGCGTAGTATTTACCAGAAGTTATCGAAGCGCAAGAGACAGAGAATTAAAGGAAGCGAGGAGAAACTCGATTCCTCTCCTCTTCTCTTCGTACCTCTTCTCCACTCTTCTCTCCTCTGTTGAATCCCTTCGTACACTTGGTCCTCTTCATTCCCCTTGCCTTACTCGCCCTCTTTAGTACCCCCCCCCCTCTCTCTTTCTCTCTCTCTCAGCGTCCTCGGAAGATTTCTCTCATGATAGTATCTCTTTCTCACTCTCTCACTCTCTCTCTCTCTCTCTCTCTCTCTCTCTCTTTCTCTCTCTCTCTCTCTCTCTGGTTGTAAGAAGCGAGACTCTCCTCTTTCGATCCGGTGCCCAGATATGCCCCGTAATTACTAATAAGTTTTCGACACGAAATGAGGTGAGGAAAAGAGAAGGCTAATCCGAAAGTACGACCAAAGGGTTCAAACGAAAAGGAGTATGAGAAAGCCACCCTCTCCTGACTCTCTGCTTCTTGGAAAACTCGTACCCTATCTGCCCACTCCCTCTTGCCCCAGAAAGTCCCATCTTGAACCCGGTGCCTTTCGAGTATCCGCTGCCACCATCGTCAACCCCTACCAGCAGCATCAAGTAGCATCCTCATCGCCAGGGTGATACCGAGAGGAAGCAGAAGGGAGATCAGTTAAAGATTTGCAATGTCTTTTCGATCCGACATCGAGATATACGTAATTACTGTTTGTGTTTCTCTCGTCGTTGGCTCTTCGTATTTATTTCCAACCCCTTCGCTCCCTTGGCATCCCTTAGATATAGCTACGCGTCTTCCAGCTTCTGCGAGAAGACCCAGAAGTAACCTGTCTCTTGATACTTACCTTAACCATCCCGTATTTTTGACTCTTTAAGTCATTGGTCCTCCGCCACTTCTTCCTCCGATGCTCCCAGTAAGAACAAAGGACAAAAATGTCCATAAGGATGTTACTGACTTTTTTTCGACTATGACTTCAGGCTCGACACGAAGCTCCCGCTATCGTCTGCGTAACTGGCATTAGCTTCCGGCGTTGTGCCGGCACGCTCGCCGAGACGGGATTGACGAGGGCCGTTAAAATTAGACAGGAAAAATCAATCAATATTTTATGACGCTTAATAATCGGTTTGCCGCTTCGCCCGGCGCCCTCTGAGTCCCTGTGACACGTTAACTGCTCCATTGTGTTGTAGTACCGGGCTACGTCGTTTATCATTACGCCCCGCAACGAATTCATTGGCTAATGATTATAATAAATACGAGATTTACGGTCGATGTCTCCATTTCGCCTTCCCGATTGACGTAGCACGCGGAACGTACCAATCATCGTATCCGTATACAGTGATAGCTCGGTACGTACGACGAGGGAGGGCGAGAGAATTTCGTCGGAGGATTTTCATAAATTCACCTCGATAATAACAGGGATTTATTTGACGGCGTAAAAGTCATTTTCCGGAATTTTCAGTCAGGATCGGAAAAGAACCTTACGCTAGCCAAAGAGCCTCATTTGCTACTCGAATGCCTTCGAGCGGTAATGTTTTCCTTGCCGACTTCGCGGCTTGATTTATTTTATTGCTTTTGGACTAACGTTCAGCATTTATTTCTCTAAATTACAAGAAAGGGGTGGCCCTTGCGCCAGTCGCGACCTCGCTAAATGCTTCTATACCCCTAGCAATGCATTGCCACCGTGAATTGTTCTAGACCGGAGGACCAATCCCTGGCCCAGCACGTAACCTGAGAGGACCGAGTCGAGAGGAGCGTCGCGACGCTTCGAAATTGTATCCCCAAAAAAGACAGTCAGACACTATAGCAAATAGTGCACAATGATATTGCCATATGATTTTCAAAAGCAATTACTGATTTTGGTATGGTCCATCTATGTGTACACTGTATATACGATATGGCCATACACAATATGACACTCGTTTCCGTTCTATCCTCACGATCTTACTGTTTGCGATAGCCTTAGGGAGGGTGACTTGGTTGTGGGGCGGCTATGATAATTGTAATGAACGCCTCGAGATTCCGCGAGCCCATCTGCGTCCCATTCACCCTCTCGAAAGCGGCGAGCACTCGGGACAAACTCAGGAGCTCTTAAGTACCGAACTTGTTCGAATTGATTTAAGTGCTGAATGCTAAATCAAGCGAATGCCGGGGATGAGAAAATTTACGAGTTCTATGTGTGTATATGGCATACAGCTTCCAGATACAGTACCGAGCTTTTGTAAGCTGAACATTCTTTTTATTTTTTTATTTTTTTTTATTTCATCTTTCATCTCTATCGGGACACGAATGTCCGATCTAACGTGGATTAAGGTAAAAAAAAAGAAAAATTTGACGGAAGTCTGGAAGCAATTTTAATCAGCATTAAGTGACCCGTCACTTTTGTCTCATCTTCTCTGCTCTCGTCTCGTCTCCTGCCTTCCCTGGCATACTGCAGTCGGACTGCATAATAATTTGATGAAAAACTTTTGCTACGGAGCCAAGCGGCCTCAGACTACCAAATATCGCGTTCAGTCCTTTTTCAAACGTCTGCCTTGAACGTATCCTTTCCACGTCACATTTGCACTGGCCTGCCGGCCAAAAGACTGGATACGCTTACGTATCACGCACTGGTAAGCCACGTGAATGCAAAACCGAAATGACTTTTTCATAATCATACGATAACAAAAAGAAATTTTTTTTTTTTTTTCCTTAACCAACATATCAAGTCGCCAATAAAAATCAGATTATACAGTTGGTTGACCAGGGGTCTCGAAAAGGGTCAATCGAATTAACAATTCTGGAACGTGTGAAATCTTTAGGCCACGTACGATACTAATGGCGGATTCATAATAAGTTAGGAAGCGAGTGGGTCGCCTGGATTCTTGGTAAGGTCACGTAAGAATGGTTTCAAGAGTCAGAGCGACGCGCGTATCTGCGTTTTATTACACGTGTCCGCGCTGGAATGGCCGACAGGAGCCAGCAATATCCATAAATCAGGAATATCGTTGAACCGGGCGACGTACGACATCCCAGACTGGACTACAACTACCACGAGGATAGGAAATGTCGAAGTACCATCCAGTACGTGTATACCTATTTTTCGTATGCTTCAACACTAAGGTCCGTTTCTATATTACGACTTCACGTGTAAACTTGTTAAGCACTGACTCGGTATTTTTATGTAGATCGTATCTGACAAACGTGTAGTGTGAGAACTAGCTAATGACGCGTAGACTGCGACACTCGTGCGCACACGCCTTCCTCTCTTACGTCTCTCAACATCCTTCATACGAGCCAGCCTTTAGCCCCACTATGTCCTATACCTAGCCTCCGATTCTCTCGGCCTGGCTCGATTACCTGGAAGGGGTAAGAGTTCGAGCTCGTTGGCTTTCGAAATGATTGAAATACGTCGGGACGCGAGAGTTACTTCGTATTGCCCTTATACGGGGCGGCGCTGGTAAATACAACGAAAGAAACTGCCCCGGCGACGTTAATTTGTGAACGATTACGGGCACCTGGTGCTCCGGCTATCTTCAAGACGGGACAAAGACACACGGGCCACGGCGGCCATCGTGCATTCTTCCTCCAGGCGATGCCCTCCGCGTTCACTCTCGTATATCACCTCTTAAATACACCTCGCTGGTTGGTCACTAGTAGACATACTGCCAAGAAGAGGAATATCAGCGAAAATACGAAATTCCATATACCACTTATCATTGTCTCGAATAACTCGATAAGACCGAAAAATATATTTCATTCAACTGATTTTACATGAAAATCTTAAATTCGCCAAGCTATCTTCATTTGCATGGGTAACTAGATACCCCATTAATAGGTGCATCGGTCGAAACCTGTTCTCAGACTCAGAATTACTTTACGTAGGTATAAAAGGTTCGAAGGAAACCACATTCAACCTGGACACCCCGTTGCTAATAACTCGGCGTGGACGCGACAGGAACGTTAAGAATCGCGAATTATCCTGATGTCCTTGACAATTAAAATTCCATCGAATCGTAAGGCGACTGTTTCGATACTACCCTTTTGCCTTTGCACCATCTTATTCCGTTAATACTCCGACCAGCCGGATTCGTTTTTTCAACTTAATATTAGCCATGCATAGTTATGTATTGTCACGTGATTTTTCGATTCACGTTCACAAGGCGACTCCGGCTACCGATACAGATAACGTTTTCGGTTTCTGGTTCCCTTCGGCTCGCCACTCTGCTCCGAAGCTACGCTCTCGGGTTGATTCGTATAGTTATGCCAATGCTGTCGAAAGACTTTGTTATTGTTTAGTTGAGGTGCTCGAATCTGCCGTGGGGATTCGCTAAGGAACGCTCTCGATTTGGTTTGGGCCGACTCGAGGGAAAGGGAAGAGTTATCGGCTATAAGGATCTTGACCAATCAGATGATCAGAATTATTAGTTCTCGAATTTGACTATTGTCAAAGCAGTCTGTCTCGGGACACTGACCGAGGTGTCACGAACTGCCTCGCGCTCCCGTGTTATCTGTTTATAGTTTTTCTAGCCGTGTTTCGATATGGTATACCAAGTTCTCGTTCGTGTAGTTTTGCGAGTGTTTCGGAAGTGCAGTGCTGTGTCCTAGTGCAGTGCCCGTCCGAGTGTCTCCTGGATGCAGTTCTCGGCCTTCACGGATCAGCTGCACCAGCTCCGGTGAGTACTCCCAATTTATTAATTGGCGAAGGGATTTCGATTTGATACTTCAGATTCATTCTGTTACATTCTGGATCCGTTGCTCTATCTGTATCGCGCACTATTTGCCTGACGCTTACTCCGACCCTCTCTACTTCAACCTAGCAGCCTGAGCGGCCGGGCATTTCCGTAACCAGCCGCTCCCGTTCGTGCATCCAGTTGCGTTCGCTGACTTCACGCGACCCCAAAAATCTACAGGATCCGTAAAGTTATCGCATTATCTGATAGGTTCTGTCAGAGCTCTCGTTTTTATGGAGTTGAGCCTGTTGCACCCCAACTCCCAGTTCATACCGGCTTGTCAGTTCCCGGTAAAAAAAGAATCGACTGGCGCCCACCTGGCTTGCGGATGCATGAGCAAAGGGTGGATGGCCGAAGGTAACGTAGGTTCGTTCTCGAATTTTTCGCTATCAGTTCCGAGTTAAGAAAAAGATACGTTACAGTATTTACATGTACATCTTTACTACTGATGTCTATTAGCAGAAGCGTGCATGACGTATACAATTACAGCAGCACAGTCCTTGCCTTACTATTTCTCTAATATTCTCTTATTCCGCATGACTGTCTGCCGTCTGACGATCAGATGTAAACTGAAGCGAATGACTGCCAGAGTACGAGGATGATTGTGATTAATTAATTTTACTCCGCCGAGACACTTAGTTTCCGTTCGTTTAAGCTCGTTAATACCCGGGGCTCCCCGCCAGCAGT
This sequence comes from Cephus cinctus, assembly GCF_000341935.2. Lineage (NCBI taxonomy): Eukaryota > Metazoa > Arthropoda > Insecta > Hymenoptera > Cephidae > Cephus > Cephus cinctus. The sequence continues at coordinate 823,193 of NW_014333312.1, forward strand.
CGCATGTCCCACTCGTTTACACGGATGCATGTAAATTTATCTGTTATTTTGACACGAGAAATGGCCTCGCTCTCGAGCTACGCAAGACTCTCAGACCCTCTCGCTCTTTAGCTTCGCTCACCGTCACTCTCGTTCAGTCCAGAATCCATCTGGGGTTCCGATCGAGTTCAGCGACTTTGGAATCGCGCAGTCGCTCGTGTTTACGCTTCTGTCACTGTTTACCACGTAAGTGTCACTTGGTAAGTGACGTCTGTCGTTGCAACTGACTTTTCCATCGGCATCATCGTCATTGACAACCTCAGCAGCGACGTCCCAGCGCTGCCTGCCGGTTCCAGTCCGGCTGAACTGGATGTAAACAATGAAATGAATTTTAATTCCTTGCACATAACTCTACCCCGCTAATTAAATTAGTGGTGGGTCTTGCTGATGTTGCTGCTCTTGCTTGTGCTACTGAGGTCTTCATCCTCGGCGTTCGCCGTGTCGTGGGAAGTTGTTCGCGGGTCAACAAGCGACCAGCTTGGGGTTCCCTCCGGTTTTACATTAGCCGCGACGTTTTCGGCGCTCTGCGTCCCGACGCTCTCCTCTTGAGCGACGCGTCCAAGTCCAGGGATTCTGACCCTTCAAATGTCCTGGTACGATAATTGCCGAGATTAGAGGTGGAAGCAGCCTTCGTTCGTGCTAGTTAAAAGTAACGACGGATCCTTTCCTCGAAATCCTTCAAGAATATTCTCGACCTTCTCCTTATCCCATTTTTCTCTCGCTCCCGTTACTTCTTCCTATCTCTGATTCTATCCAACCACGTATCGGTGCCGGTAACGTAACGCGTCGCGACGTTGCGCAACGAGATCCCGGCAGCAGGATATAAAATTAATCGCGATCTAGATTTCTAGATTGCAGGGAATGCCACTGCAATTGCGAGTCGTGGGAGTCGGGTTGCAGTTGAAGAAGTGGCGGGAGAGGGGGGACGATATGCGAAATTGAATACATTCGAAGGCGAGGCACGAGGAGAGAATTAGGGAAGGAGGCAATGGCGAATGCCATTCCTGACCTGGCGCGAACGTTTACCCCGCTCATCGCATTATTGTTTAGCTTCAATTAAACTTCCATTATATGTAATCCTGCCATCATTTACGTATCGCCATTCTCAGACTCTACGCTGCGGTTACCGGTAGCATTACTTCCTCATTGGTACGATATACCTGCGCGTTCCGCCTTGCATTACCATCATCCACCTATTCTTCACCCTTATTTACGTTCTTTTTATTCTTATTCCTTCGTTCGTCTCCTCTCTCTCTCTCTCGCTCTTATTCGCTCCTTCGTTCGTCAGCTGAGAAATGTCCTTATCGTGCGAACCGCTCTAACGAATGTAAGGCGCTAAACGATCGAACCAGTCGGCTGATCGTTCTCAAGCCAATCAAACCGCCAGTTTTTGCGTTGTTACACTCATTGATGTTCCGCCGACCCCGGTAATTGCCCAATACCATGGAAGAGAAAGAGCAAGAAATATAGGATACTCTATATAGATGGTTGAAGGCTTTATTCAATTTTTAGATACATTTTGATCACTCGATGAGAAAGATATATGTTTGCGACTAAGAATTCATATTCTGACGCTTTATCGGACAGAGCCAGCATTGACGCGTACCTGACCTTCCTCAAGTACCACGTGATCCCTTTGTCAATGAGACATCCAGTTGGTTTACAAGTTCACAAGGACCCGTTCACGAGGTTCGCATCACTGCCTTATGGCCCGTTTAAGAACGCCGACTCTTCGGCCGAACGGGGTCCCATAAACCAATAAATACCAAACGATTCTCGGTATAAACCATCTTGGGGCCTAGACAATGGGACCGAAGACAATGAAACGTTGAAGATTCCGATTCTTCTTCCGCTTATTTTTCCCTTTCACAAATTAAGGAAGAGGGAAGCTGTACTAATATCCTCGTGAAAGAGGGTTCGATGTAATTGATAGATGCCGAATAGCTAACGAATCTTTGGGTGGTGGGACAGGCGGTACATTAATTAATATTAATTGTAATTACGCTTCGCGAACGTTCGTACGAGCAGGGAAAGACACATATTTGCTTAATCAACTGACGGATATGCAAGACCAGGAAGGAACAGTCGTATGGGAAGTAGGAAATGAAACTATAAAAGTATGCGGCGCATGAAATTTTTGTGAATTTTTAAAAATATGAAAATTGCGTAATATAACTGAAAATTAAAATTACATTTAATTCGGATCCTATCGGTTTTTAATAGTTTATAAAAAAAATTCGTCCTTGTCAATTGTCTTTCGGTATCTTATTTATCAGACGAATTATATTCTATGTAGCTCGGGATGTGTAAGTGAATAAGTGCGAGGCTGATGAGTTGTATGAATGCATACAATGGAGGATGCAGAAATGACCAGCGGCCAAGGATGCATTTTATAGGTCCGATGCCTTTTATAGTCCGCGTACGGCTGGCGACTCTAAAGAGACTGGAGCGATGAGGAATCCTGTGCAATTAAATGCTTATTGCTTGCATATCTCCGAATCGATCCGCCACTAAAGTGAGTATTGGCGTTGGTAGTAAAACCTCCTAGATAACCAAGCAGATCACCGTCCTGACTTGGTTGGTCCTCCTGTTCAGTTCGTCCTTAAATGACCAGAGTAATGGCTACGATCTACTTAAATCATTTTCACGAAGTTAACGACCGGCTGTGTCATTGTCCATACCGATAATTATTCTCGCACCGCGAGACACGTGGAACTATATAATTTTAAGACTGGGCAAAAACCTCCTAGATTCCCATAGTGACTTCAATGGAATGATATACATATATATTTCACAGGACACGGTTGAGAGTGTATCGTAGCCATCGCTCTCGTCCTCGAAGATCGAAGGAACGAGAAACCCATAGAAAAGAAAGAAAAGAAGAAAAGGACTATAAATATTTTCTTTCCCGTTCAAGTCATTCCCGATGGAATGGTCGATTTTATGATTTTACAGCCACCCATTTTATGAAGCTGTCGATTAGATTCGCAGGGCCAGTTTATACCCTGCATTATATCTATGGTAGGTAGGTTACCTTATATCAGTATAAAAAAAAAATCTCAAGCTCTTTTTTTACGACCCAGCAGGATCCACGTATATCTTAAGAATTTGATTGATTTTTTGCATTTTATCGATCTCGCATGCTATAACGTACCATTCCATTTAACCAGGAGATTCCTCCACCAATTCCCACTGTCTTTTTCTCCCCCAAAAAAAAATGTATAGAGAAAACAAAAAAATCTCGTTCTCCGTATACCAATTGTCCCTCGATCCTTTCAAGTATAAAGGATCATCCCAGCATCCTACACAGACTGGATCATCCGACCAGACTCAAAAGTTAGGATATTACAGATTCATATGGTACCCACATATCGCGCAATACGTGGGTGTCTTTCGGCGGCGCCCAATCAGCTCTGATAGACACATAATTCCGAATCGTCAATGTGATCGTACATACGTGAGCATACGTGTAATGCACGCGAGTCAGCCTCTCGGACTCGCTGGCTCATTAAACAAGATGGTCGAGCGCGATGGTCGAGCCACGGTTTAGTCAGAGCGGGGCTCATTGCTACATTACTAATTTCCGCCCTGGGCCATACGTCCAGTGCGTATCTCGTAGACGAGTGCGACGTGCGTCAGTGTAGCTACGCAACTCAACACGCTCCTCCACGTATGTATACACGTGCGGTATACACTCACTGCCGGGGTAGATAATGCGTCCACCTACAAACCAATCTATTAGGCGCCATCTCTCTGACTGCTCACTTAGAGATCGAGTCCTCTTACCGTCCTTACGTTATAGTGTCTCTCAGTTGACCGGAAGTCGACGGAACACCCACACGGACCCATTCAGACCCTTACTGGCGCACATCGCGCTTCTAATATCTTGTTAACGCTCGGCATCCAGAAGGAAGTTTGGCGTCGAGTAACAAAGACTTTAGGGATATAATCGTCATTGAGAGTAATAACAACTTATAGCGAGTTGAACAGTCATGCGCTCATATAATTGTACATTACTGCAGGGAATCAATGGCGCGTCGGAGGTGGCGACGGAGGAGCCGAAGGAGAGGGAAGACAACGTGGCGCTTTGGAACTGGCGTTAAATTCATTATTCTCAATTCTCGTAAACAGGCAGTTATAAATTATTCAGGCCGAATGGCTCGCTCCACGTTCGGATGACCTAAGCGCTCGGATAGCTGCTAACTGCCGGTAAATTAGCCAATTGAGGGCTTCGAGTATCCGCGGATATCTTATTACATACTTCGTGGTTAACGTATATACACGTATGGTCTATAGACCTCTAGGTATACGAGTAAAGTGTACCTAAGTTACTTAATAGACGGATCGATGGATCTTTCGGTCTTATCGATCAGTTGCGCGTGTCAAGTGAATTATATGGTGAAGATGATTTTTCATATTTAAAGTATATCCCAATTCCCTGGGATCTCTTCACGGCTCGTTTCCTCGTCATTCACTCGATCGTCTTCCGGTGAGAACGGAGAGTGATTCGTCAACGGAATCGGCGGTTTCGCCTCTGGTGCGATCATTATAACGCGTTTACGTGGGCGAGCCTGTGACGAAGGTGGTAGCTGCCAGCTGGCCGGAACGACCAACACGAACAGGGAATCATCGTCCTCTATGAACATCGCTTTAGGTCCTCCTTCACAGTGGTCTTCTCGCTAGGCCCACTTCCTCCTTCCTTTCCACCTCCACTTCTCGGGGAAGGAACACGAAGAGGAGCGCGATCATTTGTGCCGCTTCCGTCGCGACGTCGCACGCTCCGGGAAACCGGTAAGCAAATTTATTCTCCTTAAGAGACGTCTCCCGACCGCGTCCAGCCGTGTCATTACTCCCTTTCACGATGCTCGTTAGCGAACTTACGCTCCCGTAAACGACGGCCCCCGTAATAGCTAGGCATCCAGTACAGGCCGTGAGCTAGCATGGCTCATGCTCGTAGTACCAGACTAGCCGTATCCAGCTATAGCATCACCGTGGCATCCGTCCGTCTCTGGGACCAGATCGAGTCTCAGGATCCTAGATATCCCGATGAAGGTATAGCTGGTGAGCATCGTGCTGGAAAAGTCTTCCTCGTAGAGTAAAATCGTTGTTATCCATCGGGAAGTTCCTTCGAGCGTGTTGGACCTTCCGAAGAAGATCCGGACCACCTCCTGGCTCTGTGTTTACTACCGACATAGATTCAAATTTAGCTCCGGGTCGGAGGGAGAGGGATGCTGGGTGGATACAGTTTATACTTATAGAGAGGAGCGCAATGGGGATTGAGGGCTGGAAAGTAAGGATGGCGACTAAAAGGGGTGGTGGAGCAAGGGCGGAATCGGAGGCTTACGGAGGATGCTGGAAACTAAGAATGAACTCGACTGTGCGATCTCGTATCGTTGGCACTGCTAACTCGAGGAGACGCCCGAGCTCGCGGAAACGCGGAAATGCGCAAGGGCCATTACCGTGGCTCAAACATGCTCCCTGTGCGACAAATCAAATCTGCGCCAAGAGCACTGAGAAATCGTAACGGACCCGGGAATTTCCTCGAGCAGTTTTCCACGAGCCATTGAACGCTCGTTGCTCTCGGTTGTTGCTGATTCTCGTGAGTCTATCTTGATTCCGCTAGGTGGTGCTGCTGTACTTGTACACTATTATTGCACCGGAACACTCTCCTGCCTTTGTTTCTCGGATCTTCTCGTAACGCCCGTATATCTATGTTTCTATCGTCTGGCGACACCTATACCAGCAACTGCTGGAGCACCTGCCAAATGGTTTCCGCGACACTTCCTCCGTGCGGGTCGACCTCGTTTCACTTCAGAACTTGAGGAATCTTGAAAACTATTCGCAAAACAATTTGTACGCGTATACGCGAATACTTTCTGTATGCCGGCATATTATTAATGCGAATATGCACTGTTACCGGCCACGAGCGTCGAGCATTCAACGTGCTGTGTGAAAATCGGGTAGCCGAGCTTGCGATGGTTCTCAAGAGCGAAACACTGTGGCCACAGCGGGACGGGTTCAACGTGGAAAAAGGGAGGAGATTGGAAGGAACGAGACCGGAGCAATAAACGTTTCCACCGGGCACCACGTTGCTCCGCTAAGTCATTGCGATTCGTTTGGAAAATTATTCAGGGAGGAGAATAAATTGTACGCGATGCAGGCTTGAGACACGTTAATCCGCAAAAGAAAGATCATAATGTATTCTCGTACCGATTAAGACAGTCTCCCGTAATCTTCCTATCTTTTATCACATCCGAGATCAGGAGACACGACCCTGTATTCAATTTGACAAAAATTCACAAGACGACGTTTTGCCTTGTCCCGTTGCAGAATCGCTGATTCCCAACGATGTACCTTGTGCTGAACATTATGGAACGGTGGTCGCGCACTCGATTAAGGAGAGATATCAAATAAGGAAGTCGAATAAAAAGGCGCAGGTAAAGCGCGCAAGGTTTCGTTCCCAGCCCACTTCGGAGAGACATTTCCCACAGATCGGAGCGAAACTGTTTCTGTGACTGCGCGTAATTTATAGAAGCCGGAAAGCGACCGCTTATAAAAACAGTTATAAAAATCATAAGTTGCTCGTATATATATATATACACGTATACATATAGAGCGAAGTCTCTTTGCTTCTCTGTCCTCTATATTTATATCAGTAATACAACGTGTATAATACGGTACCACTCTAGTCAAAGGGGAAGGGTGGGGATCCAAGCGACACCCCATCCGACGCACTCGGCGCGTCGGGACGTCTGGAATAATCGTGACGGACACGGTAATCGTCATAACGCGTTGCCGTCACACCGTCGCGTATTGTTCGAGCGTGCCGCTGCGAGAGTGAGAGCGAGAGAGAGAGAGAGAGAGAGACTGTTCACGCTCGAGGTACGGAGAGTGCGTAGAACGCGCGGCGTCGTACGCCTTATGGGCGTCGCGACGCCGCGCAATGCACAGACATTTTCCAATTTCGTTCTATAGCCTTATACTGCTGGACGTCAAATTTCGCAAACATGTGCTATAGAACTAAGAGATGTTAGACATATATATATATATATATATATATATATATATATATATATATATTATTGTATGCGTGTGACGTGTGTTCTTGTATATAACATATATATATATATATATCCTATGTATATGTATATATACAACTGTAATATAGAAGGAAGTTGAAAAAAAATGAAAAGAAAGTCTGTGCGATGACTGCAATTAAGAAAATAGAAAAAAAAGTGAAATTATGTCGGATCGAACGAGAGAGAGAGAGAGAGAGAGAGAATCATCAGTCGCAGGCAAAAATGCTACTTCGCGCCACGCGAACCCTCATTACACTATTAATACCGGAGGTGGTCCGCGTGCAGGGAACATTTAAACGCTGATATAGCGACGTTTCGTCGGATGACTCCGCAGTCCAGCGTGCAAGTGAATCAAGCACACAGGCAACAGCAGCAATGACATAAGCAAGTACAGGCGAGTAAGCCAGCGTTCTGTTGCATTGCGACCAAGCGGGTCGCATACCATATCTAATAGTGAAATAACTCAAATAATTCAGTAGGAGTTATGCGAATGCCTTATCGTTCCGACGCTTTGAATTACCCGAGGGCGACCGATGCTGACGGGGTATGAGTCCCACACCGTAACGACTTATACCGTCACCACGTCTCTCGTCCTACCGTACCTCAGAGCCGATTCTCCCCCTAGACGCTTATTTTTAGAATGACGTATTCCTTCGTTTGATTTTGAAGATTGCACCCAGCATCCTGGACCACGTTGCCTCGAGGAGATCTGGTTACCAAGTTTCACGCGTGTTTTCGTCGGATTCCATCCTGACCTCGCTGTGCCCAAGGATGGTCCACGATGTTCCGCCCATGATCTCTTCGGTATATCAGCTCAGTCTGATCTCGAGGGATCTTTACCAGCTTCCCAAACGCGAGGCTTCTGTCTCCTCGTGTTATGCAGAGCGAGTTTTCCTGGTCCAGGACAACCTCGATAAAGGACTATCTCCTTGTAATTCGCTAATAATAAGCCAGATCACGTGGTCACGTTCGAGTCACTTCGCACGCTGAAGATTACTCCTCGCTTCTCCTCCTTCACCTCCGAACCGGCAAATTATCCGACATACGTATATAGGAGGAAGATTCACGCCATGCGTGGAGGAGCGTCGTGCACCAGGTATAACGATCGTGATCGTGATATTTATCCGACTCCGGGGAAGATGGACGAGAGAGCGAGAAGCCAACTGGCAGTCTGCACTTTATTTATTCGCTCTATGCTATTTATCGGTTTTCCCGATCCTGAGCGGATACTCGGATAGACGCCTCCGGAATATTCGCATAACAATTCTTACCGAAGGCAACTGTAACAGTGTTGTCTGTTGAGGTCTGGATGTATCTATGGCATATGTATTATGTAGAATACGCCACACAGCACATGCCACAGTACGGCAACGTGATTCACGTCGTGCGTGAGCAAGCCCGAGTGCATGATTCCGAACGATGCATCCCGTGCTCACGGCAGCTCATTAACGCTTATCAATAATTACATTTCTATATTTATCACATAATAAGCGTCTCTATCTCGTCGTTAAGCAAGGTTCCCTACCGGCTATTGCCCAGGACTATGGCGCATCTTCTTAGTCAGGGATATGGTCTAGTTGTTTCCTATATGAAGCCAACCTTCGTTTCTTGGCTTTTCTTAGCTACTCATATGAGTCCGTATAATTTCTATTAGACACACACACATATATATATATATATATGTAATACATTTTAATTGTCCAACCACACGTGTGTGGTTTTCCTATATCGTTATTGTTGCTGCTTTCTGTTCTGCGATATTCCACAGAGGAAGTTCCCCTTCCGCCGAAATTCATTGTCTCGTAGGGATTGGTGGTAACGCGATGCATTAGGCCCCTCGAAAGATTATCTTAACGATCGTAATGACGAGAGAGCAATTACAGTCAAATTATGCCCAGCGACGCTTTAATCCGCGCACGCATTCATTATTTATCTAGATATATAAGTATACTCTTGAGTACGCTGAGTATATGCACGTTCGTCTATCCTTTTAACTTAAGTATTATTTTTCTCTATTCTGGAGAACCGTTACTTCCGGGGACATCACTGTGGAACATATATATATATATATATATAATGTACCAGATCATAATATCGGATTCTTATTCACGGTGCCAGAGTTTCTTGCGCGATAAGGACGAGAATAAAAAAAATGTTTCTGATTCTCCCATAAAACAAGATCTGCCGCTTACGCCTTGTTCTCTCATCTGTTTCGAGGGTGCTGTTTTGCGCAGTATATTAATTTAATTCTTTAGATATCCGATAGACGGCGAGGGTTGTTCCGCGTTTGAATATTCATAGGAAAGAGGGAATAGAGATCGGCTGTAATAGAATTTAAATGTAGGTGGTATAA
>NW_014333312.1:832953-840059 GCF_000341935.2 Cephus cinctus
GGGATTGGGAACTATATAGAGAGTTTCATAATATGATAATGTCTCCTCTATCGATATACATATATATATACACTGACTTGTTCTCAGAATATTGTTTGGAATTTTAATCATATAAAAAAATACCCGATGAAATAATCAATCAAATCGATCATTGCCGTTCCATTCGTATTCTGTAAAATAATTTATACCGCGGTCCAATCGCACGAGAAGATCGCGCAATACGTACCGCAAGCGCGTCGATGAAATCGCAAAGCGGAATGAAAGCGGAAAGGCGCATGACGGAACTACTCAGAGGATCCGAGGGCAAGAGGAACTTTTAATGCGGCTTGGAAGTTAAAGTCTGCCTTTCCACCTTCAACCTCTTACTTTCAGCCCACCTCCGTATCCCTCAGACCAACCTCCCACCTCCTTCAGCCACCTGACTCGCTCGCTCGAGACGTCTCTAATCGTAATCATCGTCGAGTGTTAATGTTCCCGTTAACTCGGCTGAGGTGTTTAACCTTGTTAACTCGCGCTCGCACACAGCACCGTACTCGCATGCATCCTCATCGTGTATAGGGTAATCGGTATCACGCATGCGTGTCTGACGCTGCCTCCTTTACTCGCTCTCTAGATCGTTCCTCTGTCTCATTCCTTCATTGTATCAGGTACGAACGTAAAACGCGTGTGCTTGTACGTTAACCACGAGAAACCTTAAAGATCCCATATAGTGGCTCAACGATAACCGCAGGGGTCACACCTGATGGAGAAGGCGGATCTTTGCCCCCGTGGCCACGAAATCACTATCTATTTATTTATACGCCTGTTCTTTGGAGACCTTACGAAAATATGGAAAAAACGAGAGAAAAACTTGAGCCAATTAGGAGCGTGAAGAAAGTGGTGGGAGGGATAGGAAAGATTTCAATAAAAGGCAGTATAACGTGTCACGCCATGATGATACGAACAAAGTGGATTCGCTTCGACGCGGCAATCAATTAAATAATTTCCTGGAGGTTTGCGTTATGGCGCACAGGATCTTGCAAGGGTACAGGGGGGGTAGATCGTCTTACGTTGATAAGAGATATAAAGGTTATACTCTTCATTGTTCAGGGGCGTCTTTTATAATTATCTGCTCGTGGCTCTGGACGTGCGTGTGCATATGCCGGGGCTATGCGTTACGTAGTGCTGGCACGATAACGGCTTGCACTCACTGCCGACGGAGCAGCGTCAAGAGAAGAAGTGGTTGTGTCTAGGAGCAGTAGAGGATCTGTATGTGACGACAAGGGAGGCTAAGATGGGGCAGAGAAGAAAAATGGAGAAGAAGTAAAGTAAAGAAAAAAGCGTATAAGGGGAATAGGAGAAGCGTAACGTGCTTTCTGTTGACGGGGTATAACTGTCTCGTTATCGGATGGACATCAGGGTACGGGGTACCTCTCTCTTTCTCTGTCTTATCCTTTCCTTCTTTAACTCCTCGATTATTCTCATCTCACTCGCACTCGCTGCTCACTCCCTCGCTCATTCTGTTTGCCTGGGAACAGGCGTACCGAATCTTGCGCCCGTGACGTTTCACGGGGCCCGAATGATTTATCGGGTCTTGTCGTAAACGGGACCGACGCGACGCGTCGCGGGAAACACAAGAGCGCTCTGATTATCGCTGGAGATTGTTCGCACAAAGAGACCTCCAGTCCAGAGTCGAGGTTTGGACATTTTAAAAGTTCCAAGTAGAATAGGAAGACCAAGAGAAAATGTCATCGGCCTCGTGAAATTCTTGTTCTGTAATATTTATTTTTTTGATCGTCGCACTGTACGGACGTTGATTGATAATTTTTTGTTTTTAATTAATCAAAATACTCCTCACGTTTCCCGTTGGGTATATAGATCACAGGAAAACCTGGCTGACGTTACTGATAGTCAACCTCCTGTCCCATTGCCGTCATTGAATGACAACCAGACGGTGACCTCGCTTTCAGCAGGAAGCTGGAGAATCATCTCTATCCTTGAATGGGAATGAGAGTCTGAGGTATATATATGCCAACTAACGTTAACATACCTCGAGCATTCGTTACGGAGCGATAACAATTGTTTCTACTGTCTGGCAGTTGCACTGCGCGACACCAGTGATACTAGGTTGCGCGACGCCAAAGACGACGCCGACGTCGTCCCCTGCGTGCACGCGTATCCTACCTGCCTAGTTAGCTATACCGGGGAGTGGCCTCGGAATTGTACCTGGTCTAGATCCTATTCTATTGGTACATATTCCTATAGGATTACACCGAGGCAGGTACAGATTTTTTTTTCAAATTTTCAAAATTATTTCTCCCACTTATCATACACGAATTCGATAACGCGCTGCCATTGGGTATACGTTCTCCAATTTTCAACCGGTACCAGACTGCAGTTCGACTCGTTCGAAAATTTTTGTACCCGGCTATCCAATTTATACATGGTCGAATGTAACTGACACATAGGGAGACCCATGTACGTCGCGTATCTATTTGCAGACAGAGATAAACATGGACAGAACCAACACCCCTTAGAGCCCGGGACAGAGCGAGAGTGTTCTTATAGTGGAACTTATTGATCCAACAAAACTCATTTCAAGATACAGTGCGAAGTCTCCAAGATACTGCTCCTACTCCTCTCTTATACCCGAGCTCACCAATACCAGCAGCACAACCAGTACCACGACCACCCACTGCCTCAACCTTCCGATCTTCACCCCCTTCGCGGCACTCAACCCCCCTCCGCCATTCCTCGACGACCCCGGCAGCCAGCCATCCAGTCAGCCGCCCTCTAACTCCTGTATCGTATCCAAGACGTTCTATACGTAGACATGTACACATAGATGGTTAATGCATATAGAGTGTGACTAGGAATAAGAGAAATTGTATTTGCGACACTAACGGAAAATCCTGGAGGATGCAGCATATCCTCGATTGATTTAAGGGTACGTGAAAGTAATAGGGTGGTTGAGAATTTTTTAAAGAATAATTTTTCTGGACAATAAGGGATGAATGAAGGGTGTTACTAAGAGGGGGTAAATGGCCGAGAAGGAGCTGCGAGAATGGCTTGGCGCTTCTTCCGCGGAAAAGTTAATAATTAGAGTCGTCGCGTGACCTTGCACTCCGACGTTCACTCTCACCCTCCGAACCTCCGAGTCTCTCTCTCTCTCTCTCTCTTTCTTCGTCTCTCTACCTTATACACGCCGAAAACTCCAAGTTTCCTGCTAACTACGGTCTGAAAGCAATTTCGGCGGTGAGTCGTTCCCCTTTGGACTTTCTCACTCCCTCGCGAAGATGCATCTAACCGTAAAGCCTGCCTACACTGCAGTGCGCGTCTATTTGTTTAACGTGATTGACAAATCAGCATCTACAAGAAGATTCACTCTGAGAATATTGAATTCGAGGGATAATCGAATCCGCGGCGAATACGAGGAGAAGAGGTAATTTGCGCGAGTACGAGTGACGTCAGGCCTTTGCAGAGAAGAAAAGTGCGTAAAAGCGTAAAGTGTCTGCGGTTTGTTTGTCGGTAGGAAGCGCTTCGAGGCAAAGGCCTAGGAGTCTGCTCTCCTAGGGGATGAGTCCTCTCGCCGCGTGGAATGGTAGGAGGATGCTGTCGGAGATGGTACAGGAGTAAAGGGGAGGAAGGTGGAGGACGAGGAGTCGTTGAGGGAAAGGGGTCGAAGGGGTCTCAGGGGTGGAAGGCCACGAATGTCGGAGGGAAAAGAGAGAAAGAGAACGCAGCCGTATCGGAGCGGCTGGTAAAGTCGCGCGCGCGCGAGCCACCGAGAGAGACGGAATAATGAGAGAGGCCGAGTAAGAGGGTAAGAGAGTGGTATAGATAGGGTAGGAGGGAACGTAGTCAGAGGAGATAGATGTATGTGGGAGGGCCGCTCGATACAGCCCCAGCAACCTCCTCATCCTCCTCATCCTCGGAAAGGCAAGCATCGCATCGCGAGGTTAAAGTGAGAAAAGTCAAGCCAGTCGCTCGGCGAGTCCTCCGACCGTGGGACGCAGCATCGCCAAGAGAGGATCCTGGGAACCCGTTAAGGACCAACATGAGTAGCACGTGCCCTCCTACCTGGTGATTCTCCTCGTTTCATCTCCCAGCCATCGGGTGCCCCTGTGGTACTTCACCTTTTTATCTGACCACGTGTGACGTCATGGACGATCTTCATCCCTAGCCAGAAAATTTATTGACTGTCTCGTCGCCCTGCTCCGTCGTACTGTCAATGATAAAATTAAACAAGATCAGCAAGTACCCGTCAAAGCTATCCCAAGGGTATCTGGACCGTGAATGAGAATAAGAAAATAAAGTGAGTGCGAAGCTCTCGTACTGATCCGTATTTCATCGGGTCCCGCATATGAGCCCTGTATCGAGAGACTTTTAAGCCCACTTTCCCGAGTTGGCTGGCTTTCAAAATTTCCTCGCAACCCAGACCTGCCGGCTTGTCACTTGGCTGGTTATCCAAGCACTTCCATGCCCAGCCACGCGCATACGAGTGCATAAACATGCGAGCGAGCATCATCCTGGCTAAAGAGTACCTTTATCTCGCGAGCCGCTTCGGCTCCTGCTTCGGCTCCTGCTTCGGCTACCTCTCTGGTGCCTCTGAGCTTTCCTCCGGGCCGAGAGAGGGGATGGTGAATGGGGTTGACTAGGGGCTGCTAGTGCCGGTGTCAGTGATAGTGGTGGTGGCGGCGGTGCCGGTGGTGGAGTAGCTACCGGGAGGTGAAGCAAGGGGGTAGATCGACGCCACGGCTAGAGAAGAGGAGAAAGCATGGAGAAAGAGAAGGGAGGGAGGACGAGGGAGCTCACGTAGGTTACTCCTTTCTGCCTGCGGAGGATATTGTGATTTTAGCGTCTGTGTAATTATGGAAATTAGCGACATGGAAAGCCTAGGATAAAAGGGTTGATTATAATCCGGGCGCGGAGGGGAAGGACTCTCGCGTCTCGCCTCGTGCGACCATAGATTAAAACGCGAGCCCACTTCCTTCTACCCTGACGCCTTTACCTTTATTTTCCCAGCATTCCGGTCCCTTCGCCTGTCCTGGGATCAGCATTAGCGAATCTCCTCGATTAGAGAACGAATGAGTGTCCACCTGTAAAACCCAAAAGAAATTACAGGAAGTCTGTTGAACAAACAATAGCCTTACTATTCCTCATGCAGTCTTACCAGGAATAAAATCGTTCGGTAGATCCTCACTACGTGACGTTGAATCCTCTTTCAAACTTTCAGACACGTTAACCCTCCCAACCACCCGTAGAGACACATACCCCGTTAAATTATATGAATTTCAAAATTACAGGTTACTGTTATAAAATTCAATCCCTGCTGGGAAGCGTATGAACAATTTATACGAAGGATAGAAAAAAATCTATCTCCATTTATTATAGGTCACAGAAGGTCCATGATATCGAGTAAAATTCCAGCCCGAGTGACACTGGGGAGGATGAATGCCAAGCTTTTCCAATATGAGGTGGGTCGGCTGGGGTAGTGAGGTTGTCGAGGAGGGTACCTCTGCTACCCTCTCTCGAAGCCTCCAGCCAACCCTCCCATCATCCTAGCCTCCCATCCACAGCGTTTTTCCTATCTGGCTATTGGACTGTGAGGTTCAGGCGCGTCGGGAACCTATGATGTGATCGGGTATCGAGTATCGGCTGGCTCTCCCATTGGTTGCCTCAGCGCGCACGGTCGCCGGCGCCCGCAGTTACGACTGATTTGTTACGTAAAAACGTCGATAGCTTCTATAGCGTATCCTCCCTCCGCCGCGTCCTGGCCTCCCTGGCCGCCTCCCGAGTACCTCCCGACTCCCCCAGGCCGCCACCATAGCCGATAGACCTTCCGCGAGAGTGGCTGAGGGGCGGTGAGGGGAAGCGAGGGCAAAGTGGAGAGGATACTCCTCTTTTTTATCGGCTGCGCACCGTTTCTACCAACTTCAACCAGGAAGGGGTC
This sequence comes from Cephus cinctus, assembly GCF_000341935.2. Lineage (NCBI taxonomy): Eukaryota > Metazoa > Arthropoda > Insecta > Hymenoptera > Cephidae > Cephus > Cephus cinctus. Next base: position 838,886 of record NW_014333312.1, read on the forward strand.
TTTGTCGAAGAAATGGCCGGTCACGTCGCTCTACCCGTAACCTCTCGATTCCGAGTTCTCTCTCTCTCCCTCTCTCTCTCTCATTCTCATTCTCTCTTAGAATCTCAATAATTCGCACACACTCTTCTCTCTCATGCGCTCGACCACCAGTCCTCTAGTCGTTCAACCGTGTTGAGAAGAAACTAGAGCTTCAATTCTGCAAAGCAATTTCTTCTAGTAACGTCTAGGGACATCTAGTAACCTTTAGTAGCCTATTGTAACAACCTGCGGAAGCTGCGCTTTCGTTAACGATGTCTTAAGTGTATTAATCGATTCTTAACGAAAACGAGAGCTTCTTCAAGTTTCACTGCTACACTGATGTTACACTCCAAGTTTTATCTGTGAGGACGGTCCAGACGATACCGCTGACCGCATTGTAGCTCTATTCGATATAGTCACAGTATTTAACACCATTTGTATGGAAAGGTGGTAAGTTTCCCATGATGAAAGGAACGAGAACGCGGTACGGTGTTGCATCCCTATTGTCAATGCACCTATCTGACCATAGTGCAATGGGACACAGTAGCTTAGGGTTTCCTGCGCAGTTTACACTCAGCTACGGAAACGAGTACACTCGGCGATATTATAGGTTCGTATCCAGTGCAGTAGTAAAGTACAGTGTAGTACTGACTGTACTAATCGGTAGGGGGTCAGCGAATGTAAAGCGACAAACGGTATATATATATATATACAAGCGGCATGCTACTGCAAAGTGAGTAGGTAGAGCGTAACTTTCCAAGGGGAAAGAATTCCGTAAAAATTCCTCCTGGGTTCGAGGAGACGATTGGTCGAAAGGGGAGGTGACCAAGGGGGTCGAAGCGAGGGTGAGCAAGCCCAGGAGAGGAACGAACGTGGCGATAGAGGCGAGAGGCGAGAGAAGCTCAAACTGGAGAGCGCAGACTCAATATCTCCGAACCGAACACTCCGATAGGTCGACGTTCGACTTTGAGGGTGGGAATAGATTTCCAATCGGACGGGGGTGGTCCTCCAGCTTTGGCGTTGGCTCGCGAAGCTTCGTTCTCCAGCGCGGAGCTACCCGGTATAGGTGGACGTGCACGCATCTACACAGCATCCGCCCGCGACACCACCCACGGGAAGCGTCCCGGCAAACACCTCCCCCCCCCCCCCCCCCCCC
>NW_014333312.1:840124-902908 GCF_000341935.2 Cephus cinctus
CCCCCCCCCCCCCCCCGCCAGCCCCGGAGAGACACACTATATTGACCAGGGTTCGATGCGCGCATCTGGGCGTAACCCATTCGTTCCTTCGTTCCTACCTTCCCTCATTCCCTCATTCGCTCCTTCGCTTCCTCCAACCCTTCTTTCTTCCATCCTTTTTTCAACCCCCCCGCAGAAGGCACGTTCTCTCGGTATAAGTCGTCTTTGTCGTATAGTCGTCGACGGCTGAGACACACTGCGAGAGGGAGAGGGTAGGTCGGTATAGGTGGGTATAGGTAGGACTGTAGGAGAGCAGCGAGAGAGGAGAGCGAGGCTCGTGGGAGAGTAAGGTTGCGCCTGCGAATTGTCGTCACGGCGACGGCGACACTGGAAAAATCGAACAGAAATAAACCGAAGCGTTTTCTTCCCCGGAGCCAGAGCGACTCTCGCAGCATCCACCGTGTGCTATATGGTACTCCTCCTACTTTTCCACCGTACGCCCGCCATCTTTCTTTATATTTTTATCGCACCGATTCACAATCCTTTTCAATGTAGAATCTATGACTCCGTCGCTACGTCGCTTTCGTGGAAACTGATCAAAGTGGATGTATGTCATAGATGATCTGAAGATCATGGTCCGGGTCCGACGTCCCAATGAAGCGTTTCCTTTGGTACAGTCTTCCCAGTGAATGGATGAAAGAGTCTAAGAGGGTGAAAGAGGTCTAAGAGTGAAAGGCATAGGTATACACAAGTATACAGCATCCCACCTAACTCCTGACGGTTCCCCCTTTATCCGCGGGACAGTATATCTATATTTTCATACGACTGTATACGTATTGCACAGAAACAAGCATCCCTCCGCACGCGGATTCCGCCTCTCCTCGTAGATCTCCGTGGCTCGTCGCAACTTTCAGCGGATGAGTTGTTGGAGCGATTTAGGCGTTACCACGGGAATGGTCTTTTCGCCTCGCTCTTTCCACGCTGGCAGCCTCCACGGCGAGCTAGAGCCACGCCGGTATTTACACGTCTCCGTGCCGGGCGAAACAAAGAATTATTATTTGTATGCCCTCGTGGGTGGCGGAGGATTTTGCAGTTCACAAACTAAGTTAGCAGCTACAACTCGGCGGGTCATGGGGATGTCGAGGGAGCTCGTTGGTGCCTGCCTGCTTGCTACTCGCATCCCTCTCCTCCTACCTACCTCTCTTTCTCTCTGGCTCACTCTCTCATACCGCTGAGTTGCCCGTTTCTCGCCAAATCTCTCGGCCCTCTCGGCTCTTTGCTATCTGAGATTATGTGTTGTGGATACGTGCGAGTTACAACCTCCCGCTCCCCCACGTAACGTTGCTACCCCTGTCGAGTATGCGCTTTCAGTATGCAAAGATATGTAGAAAACAAAAATAATTTTTTAATATTGTCATTTAAAAGAAATATTTTTCCAAACTGCTCAGCATCCGTATCACGATTATCCAAATTTTTAAAAAAATTATCAACAAATCTAACCTTCCTTATTTATTCCTGCATATACTAAGCATATATGATTTTATGGATTGTGTTATAAATTTTGCAACGGAGTTATAAAATTTGTGAAGAAAATTATTTTTTTCATTCAAACCCGGAACTCATACTGTGACACTAATCGGAAATACCAACCTCATCCAGCTTTACGTATGCTGCCGTACGGATGCGATTTGAGGATAGATACGACGCTTTAAAATTATGTAAATAACGGAAATGTCGAGATGAAAGAAAAAAAGACTTGTGCAAGTCCTGGAAATACGGGAAATCGTATTGGGGCAGTCTGGCTCTCGGCGAGGTCCGCGGACTCCATGGCTCTGGGGACCACCTTCTTCTTCCAGGATGCTCTGAGGGGGGTAGCGATGGGCTGCTCGGAGGTATTGATCTCAACTCTTGCTTTTCTCAACTTTTTATCCAGCAGAACCAACCACCACCACCAGCACCCGCCGCTACCTTCTGCCTCTCGTACTCGTTTTCCTCCTGCCCTACCGACGGCTACCACCATCATTCCCGCAATAACACCAGCGCACTCGCAGCTTACTTCAATTCCTCATTCCCGCAGGAATTCTTCGCTTCAACTTACGATCAACTTCAGCTCGATGCCCGTTTTAACCAATTTCTAGAAATTCACCGGAATATTACTTCAGCTAATAATTCTCCCAGAGCTTTTTGTCGAATTAAGATGCTGAAATTATTAAATTTTCTTTCCAATAGAAATCCAATCTTGCGAATTAATCGGAGCCACGATAATTAATCAATAGATTTATATGGAAAAATTTCTATGCAATTTCGTACGCGGTAAATATATTATAATAATATATTCTCAGTCACGAACACATTTTAGCCTGGACCTGGAATTAAAATCGAGCCTCCCTGAAAATCGTAGCTCACTCCTTTTTCCATCCGGTGAGATATCGCGTATTTATTTGTCTGTGTACCTCCGACTCCCTCTCATCTTCCGAGAGCTCCAGAGAGCAGTACGACCACCAGCATCACCAGTACCGAGTACCTCCCTATTCCTATTCCAACAGCAGCTTCAACGGACGCCTCTTTTGGGTACGGAAACCCACAGAGCCTAGCTCTCTGCTACCCGGCAGCTATCTACGTTTCCACCGTTTTCGTGAAATTAATATATCCCTCATATACTTTGCATATTATTGCAATATTCCGTAGCTATTACTCTCGTCCGCCTCTCCTGCTAGTTCTCGTACTCGTCCCCGTTCTCTCTTAGTAACCGTGCGCCCATACCCAGAGTACTCTATCTCTACATTCCTCCCCTCCACACTCGTGCTCCTGGTGGCATCGGATAGCGAAGAAATTAAAACGGCATAGCCCGACGACTTGTAGCTCCGTTGCGATACGATTGTTATAATACCAAAGGATCCTCTTCCTGATATCATTTCTTCCAGTCATTTCCAATCTCTACTGTTTTATACCTCATAGAAAAAAATATACTACCAACGGTAAGTAACATTGAGATGAACTGCTCTTGGACAAAAATGCATATAGGTATTGCGTAAATTAAAATTTAGTCAATCCTGTGAGATATATGAGAAACGCGACGATCGAATCAATGGCGGCTTAATTTAAAGGCGAGCTCACGAATTTGCATTTGCTAAGTGATAAGTAAACCCTGTAGATATATCCGGACGGGCGATAAGCGGGAAATAAATCGCGAAACTTTAAGTAGTTATAAATCTATACTTACCGTTCGCGAGAGAGAGAGAGAGAGAAACAAAGTATCAAGGTACAGAACAGAGGGTCCCGGGGGCGAGAGGTACGAAAGGATGGGAAGAGGCGCCCAAGTGGCCATGAGAAGACGAAGGAGAGTCGATGCTAGACGAAAGAGAGAGAGAGAGAGAGAGAGAGAGAGAGAGAGAGAGAGAGAGAGAGAGAGAGAGAGACGAAGAGAAGCAAACGTAGCAGGAGACATAAAATATAATTGCATCGGGTGACGTCACTGGCTCGCACGCCCTCTCGCTAATAGCCCTTCTCCCCCACTTCGCATTTTAATGCCTAAATTATGTTCGGCATTAGAGAGATAGACGCCAGCAGTCCTGAGAAGTCCCTATCGATTACCCTAGAGGCGACGGGACGCGTCTTTGTCTCGGACGATGCTGAAACCAGCAAATTCGATGCGCCGTTGGAGAATTAAGAAAGAAAGAAAAAAAAGAAAAAAAAATTGGAAAAAAAAGTGTCTGAAAGTTCAAGAGACCGCGGAGAAGGCGGGAATCGCTGAATCTTTGATTTAAATATAGAATCTCGTTTGACGGCGCTTTGTTCGATCGCAGAGAGTCGCGCGACGACTGCACGTAAAAGTGTGTACAGTGCGTGTAAGCGCGGTTGAGGAGCACGAAGGAAGCACGCGAAACGAGTGCGAGAGAGACAGAGCCAAGGATCCATGACGTCACGGAGTGCTCGAACGAGATAGATATATACATAGTGCACGTACCTATAAAATAAAAGGCAGAAGACATACAAGGAACTAAGTGGTCCCCGCAAAACGGCGTGACGAGGCGAGAGGCGGTGGTGTCCGTTGCCAAATTAAGTTCAAAGGGCGAACCGTGATTCGCGGGTTGATCCACAGAGACATTAGTTTAATTAGCTCGCGTGGCAACTACAGAGACGTTCGCTCGTCCGTCCGGGTGCCGCGTAATAGGCTCGCGCCTCCAAATGGATTTCGAGATTTATGCTAACACGCTGCATTTGTTTGCTCAAACGGGATACGCTTACTACGGCAAGCTTACTATCGCCATGCATTAGCGTCCTATAGGTATACGCGGCGCATTACTCGTCATACGCACTATAGGTGCGCTCGATGCAACCAGACATATTGTAGGGACTGTGCTAATGGCCGTTACAGAAACCACGCACGGCATCCACGTGCCGCTCTGTACTAATTCTAATGGCCGCGCAATGTCCTACCCGAAACTACTTTCCGTTGGGCCAATAATTTCAGGCAGCGTCTGCCCATTGCGATTGTCACGAACGACTACGAGACAGCCTTATGGCTTCAATCGTCGTTAGCTATGTACGAATCTCGGCGCCAGCCTTGATAACGAATTTCATCCCTCTTCGAAACAACTTTTCACCCCCACCTTGGAATCCCGAACGGGAAAAAATTTAAGTTATGGAAAAAATGTCACGGGGTTCTCGAAGCTTCGAGAAAATCGTTAAGCCAACGCACGTCGGCAAGACTCGACCTATGGTCGTTGATGTAACACTGTCCGGATGTGGGCTGAGGGGATGCTGGATATTTTATAAATATGACAGGGGTTTCGTTCAAGGGCTGAGATTAATTTACGTTGGAAGATAACGAAGAACATGCCCCTCCTCCCTCTCCCCCCCACTGTACCCCTGTCACGATTTGATTGTGTCTCTCTGTGGTAATAAATGTATTTCTGCTACTCGGACTCGCCATCTCTCTCGCTCCCGTACACTCACCCCTCGTAAGCCTGGCAAAGGCCCTCTTTCTCCATCTACCCGTCACTTGGTACCCAGCAACACGCTGTATAACCTCCTTTCCTCTTTCCTTTTTGTAAAATATATATATTGTTGTTTTTGCAATTAGTCATTCGACCGAACGCGTCTCGTAAAGAACTGAAATATATGTTCCCGATCTGCCGAGCGACGTTATTTTCGGCAATCCCCCCTACCACCCCCCCCTGTAACGCCGTCAGTCACTCAATCCCTCGCTCTCTCTCTCTCCCTCGCGACGAGTAGATACCGAAAAGCGACCTACAGCCAATCGCAAAGGCAACCAATGAATATCACTGGAAGTAGGGGAAAAGGCCTACCTATGCAGTCGCGTATATATACGAGCTCAGTTTCGAAAGCTCCACGTACTAATTTAAAAAAGCTCACGGGATACCAGGAAGAGTCATAGCCTCGGGCACGTTTCCCTATTTCTTCTGACTCATCCACACGACGTATTATCTTAAACGGTTTCCAATGACGTATTTAAATATGTATAGGCTTATAGAGTGTGGTCATTCTTATTAAGAGCCACTGCTGAGACATTCTATTTTACACGTTAGGTATATCCTGCCCACAGGGTATATATATACTGTAGGTAGTATACTTGGCCTGGATAACCGTGCGAATGAAGTTTTAAGCATAGTGTGAACAGGTGGTCAGAGCGTACTACGTACACGTACGAGTCGTACGCAAGAGTGCATCGCGCAGTGCATGAGTGCATGAGTGCATCGCCGTAGTGCAAGCATGTGAGCGTGTCCTTATCCCACTAGCAATAATAAACCATCGTGAAAACGGTGCGTCTGTCGACACCAATACGAATGAGCAGCAATCTCAGTATGACGCATTGGATGCTGAGACGTTATATATAGTGGAGCATAATGATATTACTCTCATGCGATATTGGAGGATTCTTGTGAATTTCGAAATTTTTTGCCCATTTTTTTTCTTCTGTGTATAAGAGTTCTCATTGGCAACCGATATTGGAATAGCAAGGTATTTTACGTGCTGGCAAGTATCTTTAGAGCGAGTACTGTTCGTCTTATTATATTTTTATTCTCGCTCTTTCTCTCTCTCTCTGTCGTACAGTCACTAGTAGCAAGTGAAGCGACAGAACCAGTAGCAGTTGGCCAACGGCACCCGGAAGGTACGAAATGCAAAGATACGACTATGATCTGCTCCAATTTATCACTAATGCGTTACGCCCACGGGCGAGCTTCGGTGTCTCCCTCGAAGATTGAAAATAGCGTCGGGACGGCCTCGATGCCCGGCGTCGTTTTCACTTGTCGATCGGCTAATTAGACCTTTGGCGTATAGTCACTTTACGGTCATCCTTTGCCAAAATTTGTAAACTTTAACACGGCCACTGTCACGTGCCCGAAAAATTAGGGGGAGTTTGCGCGATAGGTTAGGTTGGGTTAGGATCTTGGTGCGATCATTTTTTTTAAGCTGTTGAAGTAAATTTGAAAATATCGTATCGACACCGTGTACCAATGACGTCCGCCTATACCGGCCGTGGATTCCAGGAATAGGCTGTCACGAGCGGTGCCAATGCAGCCACTAACCTATAACTTATTTCACGAATCGTTTGACGTGATGCATTCGATCCAATAATATCTAGCGAGACATTAAACGCGAAGACGCGAATTCCGTTGGGGATATCTGAAAGCTGCTTTACCGCATTTAAATCTGTAGTCGAATTGCAAATTTCTCATGGTTTGTTTCTTGGATGCGTTTCACATAGGATAGGGGTAAGCGGACTGTCGACTAGTATCTTTTACGAGTAATTGAGTCACCGTGTGCTTCCGGTCTGGTGTCTTCTGAGACACGTGGGATTGTCACATTGGACGTCTAGCAATACTCAAAGTACGGTTATGTAGGTTGCCTCTGAATTTTGGCACTACAAAGACCAGTCATATCTCTCCTTCAAGATTCTACAGAGAGAACTCTCGGCTCAACCCGTTAATTCCTTTTCGCATTCTCTTTGGTCTAGTTATTCCAGCTTCGTGTATCGGTCATACATTCCATGGGTTCTCTTATTTGACCGCCCCCGTTCCTGTATTATGTCTAGAGGGACGTGTACGACTCGAAAGAGGGATGATCCTCTTGTCGAGTCTGCGACATTTCAGCCTAGCAAAAAGTCCAAGCTTATAACGTTTCCCGTCGTGAATGCTTTGTCATTCGAATGATCGGAAAGCCAGTGAGAAGCGCCGCGACGCATATTCGAATTTTCAATGTTCTGTTTTGACTTTCCATTACCCTGCCCCTCGGCGCCGAACGTAGGAATGCCTTCGTCAAGCGCGTACTTCGGATCGACCTGGGATTCCTAAAAATATTCATTTCGCGAGTATCGCCTACCCCCTCCCTTATCACCTCCCCAATGTGACTCCGCTAAGCTATGCGCCTTTGGCAATAAATAAGCACTTAATATAAACGCCATCTGTCAGTGAAGCAGTTAAGATATGACGACACAGTTACTGGCGCAGAGCAGTAAAGCATCCCATCGCAATGTCGTTGGATCTTGCTCCTCTCTCACTCGGTTCCTCGGTTTCTCTCTGTTTCCTCTCTCGCTCTTTCCTTTTCTCTCCTTTCTCATCTCTCGCCCGGCTGGATTCTTGCATTAGCAGTATCCCGCGCTCCCTGGCATTGTAGCGCGCGTAGGGCGCGGGTGCGAGGCGCATAGAACGCGTGAGATCTCGCGGGCATTATATTCCCGGAAAATTGACCGAAAAATAAATTACCGATTGTCTTGGCAGTGATCCCAGTGTTGGTATCCTCGTGTTCTACAGACCGCGGTGACAGCTCGAGATGAGTCAGAGAGGCTTGCAGAGGTTTACGAATCTCGAACCGTGTAGTCGTAGTCGCTTGCGGCCACCGCCGATAGAAAGAGCTCTTTTTCCGTCTCCCTTCTGACCCCGACGCTCTTTTTTTTTTCAACCTCCTCTCATACCCAACGACGTCGCGACGCATGACGTTCATTAGCCGCGGACGTGGGTGCACGGGAATTCGCAAGACGCGGCCGCTGTTTAGCTTTGAGACGTATACGAGACGCTCTGCTGGACCATGGCATGAGAATCGCAAGAGCATCAAGGATCAGAGACGCCGACGCCGACGCCTCTCATCGATTTGTTTCGATCTACTCGTGCTTAAGATCAGATACAAAGGAAAAATATTGTCTCTGTATACATGCCAAAAGTACACTCGCCTCTTATTTCTTTCTTCTTCTTCTTTGCGTCCCACTTAGTTCTTCTTCTTTAAAGTTCAACCCCGTCGCGAAAAGTCAATTTTCTTTTTCAAAAGACGCCTCAAGCTACGCGTGCAAAACCTTCGCGGAATCGTCCCGTGAAATCTATCCCGTGCTCCGCATCAATCCAGGCAATGAAAATGAAAGAGATTCGTTAATTGCCCGCATTCTTAACCAAGCCAAAGATGCTGGATGCTGCGGATGGTTACAGATTCTTTCTCCCGGTACTCGTATGCACAGTTTGTCACAGGGATACACCTACACCTTTCCTCTTCAGAATGCCTTACCGTATCCCAGGATGCTGGAGACTCCTTAAGAAGGGCAAAGGCATACTACGCTATTTCGGGAGGACTCTTACTCTCGCTGTACCACCACCACTGATCTCATGAATATCCACCACTAGCCAGCAATACTGGTGGCTGGGCCACCGACAACACCGAGGAAAAGACAGATCGGTTCTCTAAATAAAATGACTCTGTTATTCATCGACGCATTTGTACGCGTCGTCTTGCCGTTACTTTTTTATACGGTCGCTGACTTTCTTTGTGGCTGAGGAACGTCGTACCGAAGATGCACGTTCTGCACCCCGTGTGAGTTAATTGGCTGGTAAAAAAAAATTTTGAATTTTTATAATGGAAAAAAATATATTAATCATACGCGCGCACGGGTCAATCCCAAAGCAAATGAAAGAAAAATCTATAAACTGTCCTTATACGCATATACGTCTGCCAAGTATAACTTTCAATTGGTTCAGGCAAAGTTTCGTATCGTCTGTCCAAAAGATGTCGTTAGCTATTAACATAGGCATAATTACTTGTGAGGATACCGCGGCAAATAAAGGAGCCTAATTGACTCAGAAATAAACTCAGACTCCTCGTCGTGCCTCTGCAGAGACGAAGAGAGCAATGTTGTAGCGCGAGAGAGAGAGGTGAAAGAAACTGTCATGTAAATGGTGGGGATATGTCACGCACACGCTAGTCGTATGCATATTCACTATGTATTAACACAGTCTGCCAGCATGCGTATACTTACCAAAGGTTTTGACTTATGCCAAAACGATCCAGCTTTGTGTCTACGTCCAGCATCCCTCTCCTCTCTCTCGCACGTTACTCCGTCTCTCCTGCACCTACTGCACCTACTGCGCCTCCCTCTTGCAGTCACCAAGCTTATTTTCATGGCATTCCGTCGGCTTAATATAGACCTGCGAATGGTACCAAGTTCGAGGCTCAGAAATCCTTCGATTTTACAAGCGATACTTCGTTTGCAATAACTACTCGCAGTGTTATACCGTACTGGTGTCGAGACGCGTGCTATAGTTCGTTTAACTAATTCCTACGTAATATGCTCTAGGTTAACTTTCGGTAGACGACAGATTTCAGATACGTTAAAGTACGTCTGGTGTAAATATTCGAAGGAGTTCTTCTCTTCCGAGAGGAGAATAAATAGACGGTCCACAAGCGCATGGCAGCTGTCTACACCCGGGCCTCTTTTAAATCAAAGGAATCGAATTCCAGTAATAATCCCAAGAAAATAAGACAAGCCAATTCGTATCGGTATGAAATATCGATTGGCGCTCGGAATTATAATGAGAGCGATAACAGGATAATCTGTATTGGCTAGAGAAAAACGTTAATGAGTGAGTGACGTACGGCGCACATTCCCCGAGGCCTTCGAAACTTCAAAATGAGTGATCGCCTCGAGGGTGGCAATGCTATAGTTGGTTGACGAGGAGGATAAAGAAGAGGGGCGAGAGAGAGGGGAGGGACAGAGGAAAAGCCAGAAAGACACACCCAACTCATCTTCGCGTTAAAGTGTCGCACGCCGACTCACTAAATATACCCCCTGTAAATATAGATGGTATTTACAAGCCGAAAATATTTCGACGCGATGTCGCCCGATGGGTGATCGCCCTATAAAAATTGCCTTGAGGTTAGGAAATTGTAATTTTTTATAATTATAAATAAACTCGATCAGCCTCGATTTGGCAGGAAATACGACCCACGTACTTTCCGGTCAATTCCTCCTTCCGGTATCAACTTCATCCTGGATCACCTGGACCCGGTCTTCCCGCAAGCTTCGGTACCAAATGTAAGGCGGACGACGCGTCGGTTCTCCCTACTTTTCTTCGAGGAAATTATCCACCCTCTTATTCCTCTTCCTCTGATGTGACTCCGGGAAACGTCGAGTTTTGTAAGCAAAACCCAACAAGACGTATATCCTCGTCGGTCTTAGGTCTGCGGGACGGCGATGGTGACACTGCCGTCTTTACGGATGTTATGTTGATAACGTTTCCTGAGTTTGGTATAGGCATCGCGACGCGTTCGGGGGAAGGAATCGGCATTCTCAAGGGACGACTTTAGAGTTTTCGGAAAATTGTAACCGCCATTGGTTTTCTGAGTCAACAAGAACGTGATGAGAGGACTCGGTGTAATTTACCGAAACGTGATTTATTCTCGACAGGGTAATCTCTCTGGGTTCCTTTTTTTTTTCTTTACCGCACAGCATCCACCTAGAAAATCTACAACGCTCGTTATAAGACTGCCGGAGTCTGGATAAGAAACAACGGGAAGACGCGAGTTCACGATGCTACGTGATATTTCAAATCGACACGATGATTCACGCGACCATTAATCTATTTCTAAGTGGCGCTTCGGGATGCCGATTTCTAAGAAGTGCCTTTTGATCTGCCGAGATGAATCGGCTCGAGCTTTTCCTTCGTACGATCCTTCATCTCGGGACTGATTTAATTTTATGAATATTTCATAGTTACCATTGAAAATCTTAGGTCGAACAATATTTGGATCACCGGTAGTTAATTATAATTTTTAAAAGTAATTTACTAATAAATCCAAATATCAAACCAGTAAATAATCTTTTCGAGTAATACTGTAACACACGGACAACCGTAGGTGTTTGATCCATATATTATCCGAAGAGGAATGGCTGTGCAGGATGCTGTGAAATAGGGCTGTATCATGCTGCGGAAAAATAAGAATAGAATTGGGTCCAATAAGAGCAAGACTCTGAGAGGGCTTTTGCGGATTTACGTTCGTTTACGTTTACCTCGCCAGTACGCGATGTTAGTACGAGCCGATAATTCTTTCCGGACAAACAGCCCCTGTCGCATTGGATGGCTGGTACCACGGAGGGTCGGAGTTGCTGCCGGCGGAGGCGGCATTGCCGTGCCGAAAGGAGGAAGCGAGTCAAGTGCGCATGTAGGAAATTTGTGAAATAAAAAAGAAAAAGGAAAAAAAGGGGTGGCAACGTCGTTTCTGAAAATAACATAGCGTCCAAGCGAATAATCGAAAATCTCAGCTATATCCAGAAGTCACTGCTCCTATGTACAAGCAGACTCAAATATACTCGAATACGCGCGTATACATAATATACGCACTCAAATACATCACCGAATTAACTTAATGCGATACGTACGATTAGATCGGCTTGGAACACTTTCCAAGTCTCTCATCCGATTCGCGTCCTCTCCTTACACTCGCATGTCCTGTCCTTTACGCACTATAGTCGGCGCCTACGCCTTCAGCTTGCTTCACGGAACTGATTAGATTCGGTTATTAATATTCCTCCATCTCTCGCTTCGTTTCCGGCCGCGATTAACTCGAGTCTAACGCCGTGACGAAGCTTCTCTCGAGATCGAGACACGAACAGGAGAATGCAGAGAGAGAGAGACAAGATAAAATTGGCAGAGTACGAAAAAAAAAAGAAAAAAAAAAATACTCAACAAGAAAACCAACATTGGATACACGATTTCGCTAATATACTTCGATACGTATTTCCGGTTGAGAAAACATACATATATATAAACAGTGTATCCAGTGAGTTCGTGATATCCTGCTGTATTACAAGGAACGATATTATCGGCAACAGAGTATCGTTCCCTCACGCAAAGGTGCGTGTGCGTAAACTCGCGGCCGATGGCCACTCTCCTTTAGTTCCAGTCAGGAGGAAAGGAGGGAAGAGTCGAGTCCGTGACTCGTGACTCGAGTAAAGCAAACGTTCAATCTCTCTCTCTCTCTCTCTCTCTATATATATATATATATATTTATATATGTATATGTATATCTCCCTCGCACTCGTTCACTCTCTCCTTCCCATTTTGCCGCTTCCTCCTACGTCCCTCTACATCCAGTTCTGAACTACACAAACTCCAGCGGCACATCCACCTCCGGTACTCCCCCGCCGCTCTGCTTCCCCTGGCTCAGCCTTTGCCACTGCCGGCAAGCTCAGAGAGATCTCACAGACTGACAAAAAAGCATCGTATCGTAAACGCGTGTATCGCACATGCTATCCACATCCCGGGGCTAACCCCTACAGCGAACGAACGATTCAATTTACTGCCGATTGTAAAAATAAACAGAGTTTTTATGCGATCTCAGAAGAGGGCCCCTATAGATGACACAGCTTCTTCCACGCACTCTCGCGTTAACAGTTGTCCCACGGAAAACCGTATTGGTTAATTAATTTACGAGTATTAGGCTGATTCGCACCTCAGCGTCCGGTCAGGTTAGACTCGTCCTCTTATCGGAGCCGAATCTTCCGGATGAGTGAGACAGAGCTTATCTCTGGACGAAAATCAATCTGACGTGATTACTCGATAGAATTGAACGAGGAACGGAAACTTATGGGCGTTTCGTTCATGGCGTATTTATAGTTTAATTTGTGGCTTAGGGCCTCGTTGAGGGCCGCGAGTATATTTACTTGGTCGCACCAGTTTGGGAGCCTCGAGAAACCCGCTGTCCCTTCTCACCGCAACCGACTTCGGCACACTGGTCCAGCGTCTCGAGGAAAGCTTGGAATTTTTATGAGGACGTTACGAGAGAAGATTCGTCTCTATATTTTGTCTTCTGCCTAATTGGTTTATCGTCTTAGGCCCACCTAAGCCGTTAACCGATAGAACCACTTTTCCGTCTCCTTATAAACAAGATCCAATGATGCGAACCGAAGAGTCGGTACCGCACTGAGGCCTCAAAGTCTCGGCTTCTGTTAATAGCCGGCATAGAATCACATATGAGATATTGTATACGTACCTATACGCACGGTACGCTTATATAGTGCCTTTCTGACAGTAGCAGCGCATGAACCACGTAAATCACCGGTTTATGTTTAGGGATATGGTCAGGTCGACTTAAAACCAACGTTTGGTGCGTCGTACATTTTACCAAATCGTCGTGGAGTGTGTCGTTTCGTTGCAACTGGGTTCCCTTGATGCAGAAAATTTTCTTGGTGCATCGTTGCACCACCGTTACACGTGTTACCACGTTTCCGCGTGTGGCAACGTTTCTTAAGCGCCTCGTGAATCACACGCGTGCCGCCGCGGCTATATACGACTAACGACACCCGCATTAACTTATGTCTTCCGATAAACGTTCGTTCTCGGCACTCTCTCTGATTGAATAACTGCCACTAAACCTTAACGCAAAGCCGCAGGGGCCACGCGAAATTTAGAAACGCTCGACCGGCAATTCATTCGCCTACGAGTCCTCTAATGTGTCAGACTAGTCGCGGCGGTTTCGAACGGGAACGGCAGAGACTTTAACTGCGTCGCGGATGGATAAATGTTGCTTGAACTATTTTGAAAATGCACTCCTGCACATTTCAGACCCGTCCAGATCCTCTTGGTCCGTGCATTTTATATTCACGCGTGACTGTACGGACCAACTTTATTATATTTGTATATGTTATATATGTATATATATAACGTTCAAAGGATCCCATTGTCCTCCGACACTCGTAATTTTGAGATACAAGGGTCCAGCTTCTGGGATACTGTGATGGATGCTTAACCAGAGCAAAGGAGTAGAATATGAATGGTGCCAATGGGACGCCGACGCCGACTCCTTGAAGAAGTTAGGAGACGCATTAAAGCGGCCCGCGACATCAGGATCAGCCTTGAAACAAAGGATCCCGAGGATCCTTCTGGTCTGAGTCCTGTGGGTGTAAGAGAGGGAGGCTCATAACTGGGCGGATATATGTAGAGGAGTCGCTGGTCGTTAGGAAATTACAACAATAAGCTCGATCTGGCAGTGATGCCAGATATTTTTATTGTTATTACAATGCGATGTGGCTTAATGGCCTGGTTGGATAGGGTTAGCGAGGTACAGGGGCAGGGTGAGCTAGAAATATCTTCCTAGCATAGTTCCTATGGCGTTCAAGAAGGGCTCCTACGAGAGGGCGCGAAGGATAGAGAGAATAAGGACGAAGTCGAGTCGGAGGACTAACTACTTGCTAAGTCCTCAAGGTTTGCTCCTCGGAGGGCGGAGGTTACGACCTTGTTGATTGCTGTAGTTTGCCTATACCGACCTTTTCGAGTATTCCGTCGAGAGCAATAATTAGATGGGAAAAATCTGGTCGGATCTTCCATTTTCCTCTATTCCGAATAACGTGGCTACCTAACAATTCTCGATAATGAATTTTATGGTTTACTTCATTCATTTCAATATTTCACACGATAACGCTCTGTGATAACGCGATACGAATTTACACACTGTGCACTTGTCATAGAGAATCATACAGTCAGGATTCTTGATAAACTTTGGCCATATATGCATTTGAGGGTTGAAACGTACCCTAAGCCCCGGGCATATCCCGTTTGCTACCTACTCCCCAGGGCTCTCTTTATTACGATATTTAATTTCTGAGGGACGTGTTTCCATTACAAAATATTTCTGTATTTGTCTGCAAAGTTTCCTAAGAGTTTATGAGGAAACTCCTGCGTTACCAGTATATGTATGTATAACCCGCTGTTTGCCGGTATTGCTATATATACGTTTACCAGGATCTTCTATCCTTTCTCTAACCTAACCCGAATCAACTCTCTTTCTCTCTCTCTCTCTCTCTCTCTCTCTCTCTCTCTCTCTCTCTCTTTCCCACTCTTTCCAGTCTCTCTCTTCGCTGCTTACTCGTAACCGACTTTACTCACTGCTCCATCTCCTCTGTAGCAAGTCCTGCTTTCAGCTACTGCACGTCGTACCTCGAGAACCTGAAGGTACCGCAGCCAAGAGTAGTCGCGAAGAAGCTGCCGACGCAACCGCGAAACTTGCATAATACATTTTAATTTATAGTAATATTAACGTACAGCTTCAAGTAACCCTCTCAAGAAGTACATCTGCTATATATGCACACATATAGCCATACCTGAGCATATCTCCATCAGGGTGACTCCTCGTGAGAATGATTCGAAAGAATCGTTTGGCACCTCCTGAGGGTTGTCTTCGGCTTTGAGAAACTACCCCAAGACACTCCTCTCATTGTCACCCCAGATTTTTGGCAGAGCAGCAGACACGAGAAGACTAATATTGGCCCTGGTCCAATAGACATCTTAAGTATAATCTAACGATATTTCCAAGCCCCCGGAGTCTTTACCCTCTCACCCACCACCCTGTCCTGGATCGACTAACGTCAGGCATGGACCACAGGGATTTACAAGATATCCTAATCTTCCGATTGGCGAACTTTTTATTTCCACCAGTCAAATCGGTGGGCATTGAAGAGAAACTTTTTTTTTTCTACCTCTTCGTCTTTTCTTTTACAACCCCTACTATAACGGGTATGGCCGCACGTACAACGGGCAGCAATGTTAATAAATAACTGGGCATTGTCGTCCGACAATGGCTACGGTCTTGATATTTTAATGGTATTGTGTATTCCTATAAGAGGACGCTTAGAAAGTGAGTGAATGCTCGGGCAGTTTTCTTCGTGACAATGAAAACCGGCCGCACCCACCCTTCCCGCCACCCTGTTATAATATCTCGGCGTACGGGAACGGTAGAAATTATCGTCTCGGTCCAACCGGCGAGAGAGAGAGGTAATTCTGGAGAAAGAGGAAAAGCAAGAGTCTGAGGTACTTCTTGAGAATCGTAGCACATGGCCTTAGCGATAGGTAGGATTTTTGAAGGGGGGAAGAAGTGCCTGAATAACGAAACTCCCCACTAGTTTCCACGTTACCATATAGATATCTGGTGCTACACTCGAAATCTTATTTTTCCTCGCTCTAGTTCGAACCGATGAATCACGATTATTTTTATAGGCAAATCCTTTATTTATCTTGCCGGTTAACGCGAAGTGTGCTCTCGGGATTTTTGTGCCCCGTACACAAGAACCGAGTGCGTCATTATGTACGCGCTCAATTTTTTTTTTCTACGTAAGACATTTTTATGGTATATATAAAGACCGTACGTTTCTTCCGCGCTTCTATATCAGTAGCATCATTTAATCATACTAACAGTCCCATTCCTATAACGGGTACCTATCGTACGGGGAGACACAATGGCTGGGAATATCTAAGCAGAGTTGTACGGGAGAAATGTAAAAGAGAGGAGACTGCAGCCGGGATGGTAAGTATGTTGTAATTAAACGGTAGGTAAAGGAGCGTTTCGTTGATGAGGGATCCGACGATTTAAGCCTATCCTACGAGAGCGCACGGCTACGTACGTGTAGCTGGGTTCGAGTGAAACGGAGAAAGAGTAAAGCAAAGAGTCATGGAGATAGACGCAGATGGAACGTAGAGGTCGCAAATGTGGATTCCTCCTACAGTGACGCACAGGCAACCTTGTACGTGCTCACATATGACAGTCCCATACCTACGCACTTGACCCATCCAAGAGCATTAAACCTACGTATGTTGTCGGGGCACTCTTAAAATGTTATGACGTGGAACTCGTGATTTCATGGAACATTTAATCACTATATTGGTAAATAGCCGAAACAGGGGTTCCCAACGGAATCGAGAGAAATTATTAGGTTCTAATATGTACGTATACTTCCTTCCATTTTGCTTATACGGATTCATACGTCAATTCAGTTTCCACGTGCGTTCATCTCGAGAAGTTGTTTTTCTTTTTGGAAAAGCACGTCTGCCTAGTATCGCCTTAGTCGACTTATCACTCTCCGTCTATCGGTATACTACTTGCCATCGAGCAAATACACAGCATAGCCATGATTAGGTAGATTTGAATGACTGCCATTAAAAAATATATTTTTTTTAATCAAACTAACAATTTCCCAGAAGTACAATCTCGTCGATTATCTTTTTTATTTTTACTCGAGAGCTTACGTTTTTCATGATAATAATTACTTGATTAAGAATTACTTGATTAGGAATGAAAGTCAACGAGCGCTAATGAATCAGGAAAGGTATAGTTTGATAATGAGAACCTCTCGGTACGACGAAGGTGCCTGAGCCAAATAGTTACAGCGAACGGACTGTATATCCCGGTGTAAAAGGAGGGAGGGGGGATGGTAAGGGGTGTACCAATTATACAGACAACTATTG
The DNA here is from genome assembly GCF_000341935.2 of Cephus cinctus. NCBI lineage: Eukaryota > Metazoa > Arthropoda > Insecta > Hymenoptera > Cephidae > Cephus > Cephus cinctus. The sequence goes on from NW_014333312.1 coordinate 857,626, forward strand.
TGCGGCTCTCATTAAACGACGCCAACAAATTCGATTACTTCTGCTTCCAAATTTTGCCGTGCGGTAAATGGCGCGCTGTAGTAGCTACACGGTACACACCCCACCCTGACTGGGGCTGACTGCTTTTCCGCTTTCATTCCTTCCTCGTCCTTTTCCGTGGCATCCAATGCCATCCGGTACCCGAGACCATTTTCCCCGGGTCGAAGCCCAGGGACGCCCGGCGAATTTATTTTACGACTAAACAGAAAATTAGTGAACGTTTGGGTTTGCGGTATTTAGGCCTGTACCGACAACCGCGTTTTCGGGAACACCCATGGCAGTCCCATGCCCCATCCCTTATATACTTGTACCCCACAGCCAACCCCCTCTCGTTCCTCGAATTAATTCACTCGAAGCGCCGAGGGTACCCTTGGCCATCGACCCCTCGTAGGCCTGAATTACTCGGACACTTTTCTTGGGATAAGCATACCCCCCCACCCGGTACACACCCTCGGCCACAGGGCACTGCTTCACCTCGCTGACACGCCAGACGTTCTCCTCTTGACTTTTACTCGTTCGCCTAGGAGGCGATGGTATCATCGCTTGCCAGGGTGGAGATACGCCGCGACACCACTGACAATTTATAATTTAATTTTCTAGACGAGTAATTTTTATCTCCGTTAGGCAGTACACGGGCTGCGGCCAAAAAGCATCCTCCCGTTACTGTTTACCGACCTCGTCCACTAATGGTTATGCCTGTCATTATTGCTTTGTTGAATGCAGATAATACAGGGGCCAGGCGTTACGCTCAGGAAACTCTGCCAATGACTGCGCTTAACTGAACGTCAGTCGAATCTGAACTTACTGGACTCGCCCGACCTATACCCTATAACGTCCAATCAAACGGATCCGTATTCTTACGGGTTCATCGGGAACGAATCAAGCGTCGAGAGCGCCAACGGCGTCTGGAGAAAGAGAAATTTTGTACGTGGTACACGTATATCTATATATGCTTATATATATAGGTAGGAGATCCCATAGACGTTGAAATAAAGCAGAGACAATCCTCGGAAAGCCGACGAACCCGCTCTCTTTTGTCCTGCTCGTCGTAGAAAGTTTAATGACTTTTTGTTAATTAACGCCGCGGACAGGCTTAGCATCCTGGCGGTCATTCCGTCGGACCGACCCCCTACGTACCGTAGAACGTAGATACAGAGTACGTAGGGCGTGTGGATCCTACGTGTTTGTTATTTGTACATACGCGAATGCGTAGAGCCACGCGAAACAATTTGCCAGTCGATAAATTTTTATAGAAGGGTGGTTCAAAGGGGTGGTGTACTATCGTCCCTCTTTACCCCCCTATCAGCGATCCTCGTGACTTTCACCGTGTGCGATGCCCATCGCATCTCTCACCCTACGCCAAACGGGATTGAATCGATGTATTTACGTGCCGTTTACAGGGAAGGGTTGAAGTTGGCACTCGTGTAATTGCAGGTGGCCAATGCAGCTCGACTGAAAATCCTCTCCTTCGCGACCCTCTACGATTAACCACGCTATTACAGGCCGAACCGGAGGATCCCGATAATAACAAGGGGAGATGGTGGTTTAAGGGTATCGAAGGATTCGTTCCTAGGTATTTCGTTCGCTGTCGTTCCGATGACCGAAATGTCAATGGGACTAAGGGATGACATAGGGGGGTGGATACTGATAATGCTAGAGACCACATTCGTAGCCTTTATTATTAGGGGATGAGCCCTTACGGGCACCAGTGATCTTTTGTATCAGACGCCGATTGAACTTTAGCTGGCTGGTACCTCTGGGGCCGATAAACTAAAACGTTTCATTATCGCTGAAGAAACGTATACTTTTTGCTTCTGACTCTTTTTTTCCCTTTCTTTTCCTTATTCTTTTTCTCTTTTTCACTACTCTTTATTTCCTTGTCTCTCGCGCTCTCTCTCTCTCTCACACTGTTGGTCTCCTTCGCTATTTCTCCTGACGCACAGAAAATTAATGGGTTTCGTGCCCCGACACAGTAACGGGGAACGACGCTCGGCGTCCCTGAATTTACTGTAATTGATTTTTTGATAGAGCATTGCGGCTATCACTCGAATCCTCTTCTCATCCTTCCCAACCAATTGGACAAGCAAGATACAAATGTAAAAGGCACAATAAATTTTTTGGAGAAAATCAAAGTCTAGGAATTTTCAAAAATATATATCGTTCCGTTTACTTGATTTTTTTTTTTTTTTTCTGTGAACGATGACGTTGAAGATGCAGCCAGACAGAGTCGACGACCAGCGTCGTTCTCAGGGCATAACTCGAAGGGACGAAGCGATGCGAAGAAATGGTATTCCACGGTCGATACGTGCTACAGCTACTTGTACAGCAACGTGACTGTGAACGGGAACGAGAACGTAACAGCGACAGGAAAAGAAGCCGGAAAGGTGGCGGTGGTGGGGGCGAGGGAGGAGAGGGCTGAAGAGGCAATATAGAAGAAAGCTTATTATTGGAGTTCGCTGCTCCCGAGAAGAGAACAAAATCCAGGCGAGCAGTGATTGCTGTTTTCAATTGAACCCAGCGCGCCACGCTCCACCTGAATGAATGAGCCAGCGGAAAATAATCAGGCTCCGCCTGGAGCTACTATCTCTAGCGTTCGTACGTATCTGCGCCATCCAGTGGTTCAGTTGCATATCGGAAGCTCCGTACGGTTTGTATAGCCCATCGCGTCGGTGATGGAGAAAAAAAAATGATCCCTTATTTTTCAAACAACGACTTAACTCCGGTGCGTTACCTAAAGGGTACTCGTACAAGCTCAATCTCGAGTGATGATCGATTTGCCTCCTCGTCTAACGTCATTGTTATTCTCGTAGCCGGGGTTACCGAAGTCGCGTACGTCTACGTCGTCGTAGTCGCGGATAAGTGGCCAGGGATAAGGAGGTGGCAGTCGAGTGATGGGGTAGAGCCGGGATTCCTAGGTCGGGAGAGACTAGAGATGGTAAGGGTAGTACTCATCCGTTGCAGTGCTGCAACTAATGAGACATCGCTAAAGGGCACAGGGTTGCGCCCAGGGTTGGTAGGCCCAGGCGTACGCGGGGGTAGGCGATACACTTCACCTGAGACTCGGTACAGACTGCAGGAGATAGACGACGAGAGCGCAGGCACAATTAAAACTGACGCTCCTAATGGCAAGTCAAACGCCGACGGGCTCGAGAGATTCTTGACTTTCCAATGAAGCGATTGTTTCATATTCCTACACTTGAGTCCTTCCCCCACTCCTCCTACACCTACGACCTCCCTTCCATGGCCTCCTTGCTAGTTCATCCCTCTCAGATCCTCGAGCCTCTTCGGTGAGCCTCCCGTGTACCATTGCTACCCCGCAGCATCCATCGGTGATCGTTCCGCAGATTGGTCCGGCGATCTGCTGGTTTAAGAGATGCAAGCTTTACGGGTGACCAGGTCGAGATTACCTATTCCTTCAGAATTAGCCAGACATCACAGATGCACGCGCGCCCTGGACAAGAGTCCGTATGCGACCCTCGAAACAATAGAAAGAGCATAGAACTTCTGGAGGCCGGGGTTGTCGTAGTCTCTAGTGATCTTGCACCAGGTCCAGGGTCTCGTCCGGGTTTACGGCTATTCCTTAATTGCAAAGGTATCGCTTTTGTACTTTTGCATAATAACCTGCTTCCGGGGGTCTCAACCATTAGCCGCTGCAAATGAAGCAGGCGACTACGAGGAGTAGGTAGAGGAAGTGGGAAGATCCTCATCCTTGCTCTCTGGATGGTTCATCCTAGTTTATCCTAGTTCATCCCTGTTCCAAATCTACGTAGGTACGTAATCCAGCGCGATATCAGTCCCACTAGGTAAACACGCATTGTTTCCCTGTTATTATTTTTTACTCTCCTCCACTGGTCCAGCCCCTTGGCTATCCGCAGCATCTCTACGACTGACTAATGAGTAGAAAATCTCAAGATAACTACAAGGGCTACCTGGCCCCACTGGCTAATAGCGAATACTAAAAAAGTACAATTGTCCGTACCAGTCGCAGTGCTTAAGGTGGTCCACAAAGCTGCTACTCACCTTCTCTATTCCCGCCCTAAATGATATACTCCCAGCATCGCTACATCCTAAACCACCAAATATCTCTAGCTACCTACACATGCGTTACCTACCTAAAGACTTCGTGACAGAAGTCTTAGAGTCCGACCCCTTAGGTCCGGTCTCCACTTGCGGTTCGTCAAGGCAGTTCACAATTACACGATACGTCTGAAGTTAGAAGCACCCTCGACGATGCACACGCTGCGGCATTATCATCTCTATACGTACTGTCATCTAAGCGCAACTCTTCCATTCTTTCAGCCCGTCCCGTTTCCCCGACGAAGTCGCCGTCGTCGGTGTCGCCCGTCGTTCCTGACGTTGGTGTACCTATGCATCTGCCGCCGTGTATCAGACCAAGTGTGCTTCTGTTTAACAAGCTTTCGTGTATTGTGAGGAACATGCTTAAAAGGAAACCAAAAATGGGGACAAGTAGCAAGTGTCTACGCCACTGCTCTGTACTTCGGGACCGGTAGAATAGCTGGTACAGGACACGAGGAGGAAGACTAGACTGGATGATAAAGTGTTAAAAAGAGACGACCGTATGGAGGAGGTGTGAGAATCAGTGGGATCATCGTGACACCTCGGGGCTCTCTCGTATCGCGCTCTTTCTTACCCTGAGTGTTGTACAAACAATAACAAACAGCACTAATGAGGCTCTTCAATACCAAGAAAGCATCACCCCCCCCCCAGACCCTATCCACCCCATACTGCACCCTTAACCACCTCAGAACGTCACTACAATACCCCGTGCTCATGGTTCACCGGTGATTTGGATTTTATTTAAAAAATTGGTTATTAGAATAATATTACTATAGACGGACATATAGGTACCACTGATGACGCGTGACCTGACCTACCCTAATTGTGACCCATCCCTGACCTTACGTTTAATATAAACATTGTACAGATACAATGCCCATTGTTTCGGCATACGTTTACACTGCTGCATATTGCATCGCAAAATAGACCCGAATTGCGGTCGATCCAAAGATTCCCAAGAGCTGGCGGAACGCGCAGCGCTCGTAGAATATAAAAATCTAAATGCACGTATGAATAAGGACTTACGAACACGGCTGATTGTTTGCAGTTGCAGAATGGCTATACCATAGGAATTCCCAAGCGCATGCACGCGTAAATCGATCCTCATGCGACAATTTCGTATTTCGAAAGGATATACCGAATGCGCAAACGACAGGAACAGAAAGAACCCGACGACTCACAAACGGCATAAGGAATGGCCACGGTACTCGAAGAAAAATGTAACTAATTGGTCCCTCGGAAGACGGGAGTTTTGCAGCAAACAAGACGACAGGTAGGACCCGCTAGGTATACATGCCATAACTATACATATATATATACTCAAATGAGAGAAGATCTTTCTAGTATCTAGAATTCTAGAGCAAGCTGGTACACCGTCCTCAAGTGTGTGCCATGCCGTAGGCTCGCGAAAGATAGTTGCTACACTTCAAAAGACGAGAGGTGGAAGCCATCTTTTTTTTTGAGTAGGCAAACGAGAAATTAGAACGGAGCCCCGCGACCCTGTCGAATCCAAGAAAATACGTTAAATCCCTTAAAAACCTTTGTCGCCTGAATGTTTTCTTTTTTCATGTATTCATAAACTATATATTGAATATACCTGTATCGTAAGGCTCTTTTACTAAGGGGGTAGGTCGTTCTATATATATATATATACAGCTATGGCTATCATGTATATCAATAAACATAATGATATAACAGGCATTGGAATCAATTTGGGACGATTTATCGCGAAGAGTAACTCCACATTATGGATCACTAATGCGGATAGACTTAACAATACACAAAAGCCCGGCTGTATTGGGTAAAGCGTAGTGGGAGTTAATAGGACCTCATTGTTACGGGGAGGAAATTCGATAATCGCTCGGCACACACCGAACCTTGGCCCCGGGAACCTTAGAGAACTTTGACTAAACGCTTCTACGCTTCCTTAACCTCCCATTAATCAATATTATATCGCCTAAAACGTTCCTTTGTTTATTGACTGTGCTCCCTAATAGGTTTTCAGTGGCGCGACGCCTCGTTGCAAAAACATGACGATATCGGCGTCTCTCTTTATCGCTCTCACAAAATTTCACTTTCTCTCTCGCTCAGGTGCCAACCCCTCTCCTGCTCTCCTTACCGCTCTTACGGTCCCCCACCTATTTCTACCAGATATGCGACCGAGCACAGAAGACTCGATCAGCCACTTTATTTCTTCTCCATCGGCAAATAGGACTCCTGCAATAGTACTCGCTGGGAGGTTATGGTTGTTTTGGATTCTGGTACCAAAGAGAGACTGGGATGGATACGTAGAAGGAGAGCAAGAGTCATGGACCGGCACCCGGTCTACCTCGAATCATCAAGCGAGATGATTGCTTGTCCGATACTTCCATCTCTCTCCCACTCACACGCTCTCCCATCTGACTCTCTCGCTCGTCTCTTGATTCTCCTAATTCTCATTCTCCGTGTCTCTCCCGTAGCATCTTCTCGAGCTAACGACTGAATCCAGATAAAGTAACGAGGCGATAAGCACCTAGAGCCACCAGCAAAATGATTATTTACTCCGACTCCATTAGCGAGGCATTATGCCTGAAACTGTTGTCACTATATGCTCTACTGGCCTCTCTCCTGTTCTTCTGTCTTCGTCTACGTTAATATCCACGTGTATTTATCTCTCTATCAACGAGTTCATGTAACTTGGCATCCCTCTCGAGTGCCAGCCGAACCTAGTCCCGAGGAACCGCTACCAGGAATCATTTACACAAATCATTATTTACATTTCCCGATTGGGATTCCAAGGAGCACCCGGTACTTCCTGGAAACGATTGATGGTCATTTTGGTAATACCTACGAGAGTGCCCGAAGATCATACCCACTTGGCTTATACTCCTGGACCAATCGGACGATCCTGTAATGACTAAGCTATTCGATTTCGATGAAGTGTCTCCTGAGTTTGGCTATTGTTCGGTAAATTTTTTTTTTCTTTTTTCGACTTCGTGGAAGCTAGGTCACTGCTCTTGGTACCGCGATCTACTCTGTTGTAACGTCCTTTATTTTCTGTTCGGGTTTTGGCGTCGGCTTTGGCGTAAACGCAAATGAAACATTGCTAAATTCCGGGCAATTATGGATAAACGTACAATTTTCGTATTTAATTACGCGGCTGTGGCAAAACGCCGGCGTTAATGACAGTAATACAAACGGAGAGGCAATAATAAAGTGTAAACGGCGTTCGGGGGATTGACGTCAGGCCGCGTTTCCAAGCACGTGCACTTCGCTCGGCTTGTGCAACGAAAGCGATGTTACTTTGGTATTACGTTGCCTAAATCGTCTCGGCGTCGTGTCGCTTTAGGGGGAACGTCAACACTCGGACAGCACTATAATTTCGTTAGACTCTCCAAGGGAACCAGCAGCCCCGATACTCGACGAGACTGGGTATCCTATAAAGACAAGGCCCAAAATGAGCATTAATAAAATCATCTTGGTTATCCCTTACGCGCATCTCAAATTCAAGTATTTGGCTGAGGATGTCTCGTGCAGGATGCTGGTTGAATTTTCTTGGTATCAAAAAGAGAAACAAGAGACAGCTGCCTGTCTGAAAGAAAAAAAAAAAAAGAAAGTAAGCGCAAATTTAAGAGGAGCTTTAGCCTTTCCTCAAGGAACGCCGAAGCCCGAGGGAAGACCGGGAACACAGGAAGAACCGTGCAGACCTAGGATACAATACTTCCTGGCTGAAGAGACGCCGCTGGAAAATTAGCAGCGATAAATTTTCCCAGCCACGTCCTACCGTTGCCTGGTAGGTGGGCAAAATGACACGATGATGTATAGGCGACTGTTTTAAGAATTATTTATTATTTATTGCGACGAAGGCTGAGAGCGCGGTTCGCGCGTTGAAAGTCCTCGTGACGGCGGAGGGGGGGGGGGATGGAAAATAAAAATAAGATCCTTCCAAGAAATTTTTCTCATCCCGACTCTTCTCTCAGATCTCGTCTCAAAAGCGTCCGATTTACCCGTTTCCAGGATACTCACGGACGATACACCCGGTATATCGTCGCCAACGTCACCTGGTACCAAAGAGGCCGATATTAACGCTTGATGACGCCTCTGGCAAGATGCAATAGGGCAATTACTATTCTCTCGGCGAAGACCGTGTGACGACACGAAAATTGTCATTACGAGACTGCCGCGACAATTATCACCGCGTTCACGATTGCGACTGGCAACCGTCTGGAAGCGGTCTGGGATTTCTCAACGAATAGTCTTGTAACTTTTAACTACCGCCTCTGCTCGACCGTGCTGGCGCGTGCCTTGTGAATATACCTTTACCTTTTTCTTATTGTTGGCTCCGCCAGCAGCCATTTGCCTAGCAGTGTGTTCCCTCGTATCGTTCGTACACTGCCGCGTCCACTGTACTACGTACAGCCTTAGGATGAAAAATCAGTATGCCGTAAGTATGAGATTCGCCTTGTTGTTAGGAAGTCGCTTTGCGAAGTGCGCCAGAGAGAAAGAATTGGTAGAGAAGCGGAGAGGTGTCTAGAATTTCGAGATGATAACTTCGTTTATTTATGACTCGGTCGAGCTGGAAGATATGAATATGTAATGCATTTTCCTGATTGAAATTTTTGCTGGATTATTTTCAATCCCTACGCTCAACCCTCTTTAGCTTTCTCTCTCTCTCTCTCTCTCTCTCAGTCACTCTCCATATGGCACATCCTCTCTCCGTGTACCGGTCCCTTTAGCAGCACTCCCGTATTGTCTCCATCTTATCTTCGAGAGCCCTCCCTTTCCCTTCGTCAGTACCTTTTGTTTTTAACGCGGATTAATCCTCTAGGTATCCCCTACGTTTCTGGCCCGACGTCGTTACGAAAATTAGTTTTCCCGTTTGGCGCCGTTCTCCTTTCTTTCTGTCATTCTAATCTAGCAATTCCTGCCTTCTCGCATTCCCGATCCATCCTTCCCCTCTTCTCTCTCTCTCCATTTCCCTTTCGTCTATCCGCCGGCTTTTTTGCTTACGTGTACATTATTTTTATTTCCACAAAGAAAATTTCAAATTCATACCCAGTCGCTGCGCAAGGGGGATAGAGTCAGTCAACGGAGACACTGTTATAGTATATACGTATATATAGGTACGATCCAACATGGCAGCTCTACTTCTCTACGACGTCCATCCGCGCAATAAACTACGATCACAAATTACGGAGTCAAATAGTTTCGGCGTTTCGCACGGAATGTCGCAATTTCAGCTCGCGAGGGTTTTCGGTATAAGTGTAGCGGAGGGCCGTGGTACGCGGTATGGCTAGAGAGAATAAGGGTGGCCCAGGGTGAGGTGTGCCGGGAGGGTTTAAAAGGGACGTAGTAACCGAAAGGAACAGCAAGGAGAGAGAAGCGTCTTCCAGGTCGGAAGACGAGAGGAGGGAAAGGTAACGGCTCTAACGGCCCAGGGGCTCCGGAGTCTAATGAACTTACAATAATTGCCAGCCATTGATCTATGGGCCAAAGAGTTGTATTCGCTGCTATACCATTGCGTTAAACTCCCACTCCCTCTGTTTCCCACTCTGGGCTCTAATGCTCCCTGCCACTGGGGTGTGGGATACATTGCACCAGCATTAAAGTAATTCTAGGTAGCTAGCGTTACCCTGCGAATGTTTTGTCCGCGATTGTTTATCGTCGTGGCTTATCGGCCCTGGAGAACAATGTCTTTGGCGCTGCGCTACCTGCTCTCCTAGGATTTCTCCTATCGGTTAGGATTTTCCTGAACCACCTTTATCGTTGCGACAAAAGTTGGGATCAGGGCTGTACCGGGCACTAGTGGGGATGCCGAGGAGGCTGGTCTGAATTTTTAGACCGGACGTCTTTGGCGTAAAGTAATCGGAAATCGTGGCACCTCGGCTGGCCTGAGGATAATCGAAAGCTTTCGGCAATGGACACGGTTACGCTATTCCACGCTGTATTGGTATTCCTCGCGTCTACGGCTAAGAAAGGAGAGAACGCAAGTAAGCGTCTCGAGAGAGAATATTGAGCGTGCCTCCCGTTAAGTTTAACCACCCCAGAAGCAATTCTCACTATCGCAAAAACAATTAATGCTCGTTAAAAGAAATCCTTGATTTACGGTTAACTTGGGGTTCGGCCGAGATAACGTTTGCCAGCCTGACTCTGTCTCTGCCTTGTACCTTCTCTGTATATAGCAGCCGATCCCCAGCATCCCTGTTTTACTTGCTTGGCTTGCCTGCTGCTATTATACCCTTGCCAAAGAGTTAACGAGTGAGCTATGGCAGCTAACAGGCACCCCACTTGCAAAATTGCACTTAGCTATTATCGAACCACTCGCTGTATCTTTTCGCTATTTCTTTTCACTGGATTTACACGTGTAGTCGGTCCACGTGTTCAATATGTTGTTTTGACAGTTCGCAAATCGCACGTGGTTTTCAATGACATTGTGGAAAAATATACTGAAATAAAAAAATAAAAATATATTTCAATGGACAATCGTATATAGGTATACTTTGTAACAAAAATCATCCGCGAAACCACGTGTGGCTTGCTAGGGACTTCGTTACTTTCGAACTGTCAAAAAAAATACATTGAACTCGTAGACCGACTATATATGTATGTATATATTGTCTACGTGATTGGTTTCTTGAAATTTCGAATTTAGACCAGATTCCAAAACCGACGTTTTCTCACGTGCCTGACACTCATGACCCCTTGGGAAGGTCCCGGATATGTAATAACCTTTTGAAATCCAGTTTTCGAAGTTGTACCTGAATCGTTTCGACACGAGGCATCGACTGGTACAGGTCTTATGAAAATAACTCTCACCTGTTTTACCAGCTCGGCCATTTGTAAGAAGCGAAGTATCGTTTTCGGTATACAGTTAAAATAATTTTTAAAAAAATCCAGAAGGGGGTAACACTTTTCCCAGTCTAAGGGTAACGAATGCCCTAACGTAGTCGCTGTACAGCCATTAACGGGTAATTAGAAACAGATGCCGAGCGAATCTTTTAACATAAAGCATAACCTTAATTCATAAAGTGCGATTATTTAGCACCGGGGACACTCAGTGGGTCGTGCATCAGCGACTCCTTCGAAACAAAAGTTTTAATTATTTATTAGCCAAGACGCAGGGAGAATGCAACCCCCGCAGTTGGCGGACCTCACAGGCTTTATGACTTTGCATGATACATGTACCCATTCGTTGGCATTACCCATATACCTCCAAAGGATGGCAGTTACCCGGGCTAAGCCATCCCGTTGGAGCAACCCTTAAGAAAATTGGTTCTACCCCTATCCCAAAATTGTATAACATCCACTACGATGAAAAAAAAATGTATATCGATACCTTCCAAAATCAGCCTTAAACTGATCTCCGCAGGGGTCCACGTGGTACAGAGGGTGACTCAGAGCCGTAGCGGCAATAACAACAAATAGAAGCTATATTTGTACAGAGAATAAAGAGACTACAGGTAGGCAACTAGGAAAGAAAGATGAGAATGACGTGGCTGAGGGCTGCCCAGCAGGGCGGCCATAGGATCAGGAATACGGGAGGATACCGAAGGACAGAAGTGAGGGGGAGGTACCGAAGCCGCACCCTTCTCGCGTGGGTCGCCGGATGTGACAGTCGCTCTCTTTAATTACTCACACGCATACGAGCCAAGCATAAGCATAAGAAAGCGACTTTGGACGAAGAGCGAGAAGGGCATAGGAATAAATTTAACTTACGCACTATATTACGTTCTGCGCGTCTGCCGTCCCACAAGGGTTAAAACGAAATAAAATAGTAAAAGTAGGTAGTAAAGGGTACAGGCAGAGAAGAGCCGAGAGTAAAGGAGTAAAGGAACGAACGAAGATTAGGCTGACTGAAGTGGCGATCCGTATTGCGGTCTCCTCGAATCCGATCATAATTCATAATACCATTATTATCTGGCGCGGTGGTGCTACTCGTAGCCAGAAGTCTTAATTCGGCAATTAGCCTAATGGAATGTATATAACAATTAAGAGTCGTTCCCTTCTGTTCGCCAAGTGAGGGGGGACCAATGCGTTACCAGCGATACACCGGTAGGTACTCAGTACCCATAGTCTGGTAGGTATGCTCCAGCGAAAGAGAAAATGCTGCAGCATCCCTTACCCTTCGAGCCGGCCCTCTCGTTCCCGCAGACTCTGCTCTCGCTGGTGTTCAAAAGTGGACGGGTGGGGGGTCGTAGAGAGAAAGGGGTACCGAAGCTGAGAAAGTCAGGACCGGAGAGGCGTGGAGGGGGGAGAGGGGGTGGTAAAGAGGGAGATGACTGTATCTTGTAATTACCAGCTGATAATTTATGTTTATGTGGCCGTAGGAACTCTGGCTTACTTACCCCTTTATACGTAGAGTGAGAGAGAGAGGGGTGGTGGGTGGAGTTCGGGGGGGGAGGTTCGAAGGGGACTAGTACTCACAAGAGGGAGCGTGCCGGTGCCAGAGTGTATTACTAGACATTCTTACTTGGGAACGCGCGTGCAAGGGTTACCGTGACTCTGTCGAGGCTCCTTATACATCTTTAAAGCCAGGCAGCCATTACGAGCCGCCGAAAATTTACAACCATTTTCACACGTTACCAGAGAGGTTAATAGTTGGCTGGAATGGCGAGGCCTTGCGGCTCAAGCCAACGTGGAAACCATTCCTCGTCGACCATAACATTCTCGCGCGGTATATATCCCATACAGAGGAGTGGATCTCTGAACGATCGCGAAGCGAAGTTAAGCGCCGAGGAATAGGACGAGGAAAAAAATGTGTGAAACGAGGGAAAGCCGATGCTGCTAAGAAGTGTGTCGATCAAGATCGCGGTATATCGGCCAGAACTAATTGGCCCGTTTAATTGGGAAGCACCGGCCGAATCGAGCCAAATATTAATTATTGATGGGGCACGGAATCGTTTATTAAAGCGGAGATCGTTAAAATCCGACGAGCGTGACTCCGTTCGGCTAGAATAAATACGGAGTCTTGAAAAAAAAAAAAAAAAAAAAAAAAAAAAAAAAAAAAAAAAAAAAAAAAAAAAAAAAAAAAAAAAAAAAAAAAAAAAAAAAAAAAAAAAAAAAATTTGATGAACGTAACCCAAAAAAAAAACATAAAAGATATTCTTACAATAGGATCGCCTTTATTCGGTTCTATCCCAAGGGACACAGGTATATGACCAAGTCCCACCGCCACCTGTACCCTCTGCTGGGTAACCAACGTTGACGCACAGTGTTTGAAACGACTTCCGGTTTCCAGCTATCAAACCTCTTTTACAATTTCACACGACCGATCGATATAGGTTTTCCGGATGTGACTCCCGCGAGGGTGTCCCCGAAGGGTCGTTCCCGAAGGGTGCAGTCATTGGATGTACTCGAAGAACAGGTATTCTAATAGAGTCATAAACGATATCGGATCGCCGCTGGCTTTGAGGTTGTCACGTGGTATCTGGTCGCACGTGGTGCGTGGAAGTGCGTGGAGTTTGCCTGACGCATTGGTGCGTGAGTTGACGCACCCGTACAAGTCGGTCTAACTTTTCGATCTATCCGTGCGCCTACAGTGACTTCCTACACGTATCCACGTACGTCCGTCTGTCCATTCGTCGTCGCGGCGCGTCGCTCTCCCCGTATGCCGTGTTCGTTCACCCTTGACGTAACACGGACATAAGTCTCAAGGCGTGTTTGCACGGTGGGAGACGGTGCGATGTGCCTTGCATTAGCGCGTTGAAGAACTGACCGGTAAGGAAACGGAGAGGGCGCAGATGTCGCTGAAATTCCGTTTGAAAACTCACTCGAGCGATAACATGGCGCATAAGTGAACAAGCCAAGTCACTTCGGCGTCTTCCTTTATTGCGGTATTACGTTTGGCTTTGTATTGTCACGGAATACGAATTACTACTTCAGACCCATAGGTCTTACAGATACAGGTGTTTGCCCTATTCGATAGTTTGACCGACTAATAGAATAAGGTACTGGTGAACGAAGGACAAAGTGGACACGGGAAGAGTGGTGAGAAGGAAGAGCGAATTGGACATTAATAAATTGATTGGCAAGCATATCAAGACTAAGTTGACCCCACCGTGAAACACGCCTGACTTCTGTCCACTCGAGCGACTCCTTAACGATTGACGCGCGACTAACCCACTATTAATTTCCAATTAAGAGCCAGTAAAATTTCAATAATGCTCGTTAAGAAGCGGACGTTACTAAACCCGGGAGCGCCTCTCGTCCTCCAAACGGAACCTTGGTAAGGTGAGAGAAGGCAGCAAGAGGAAGGAAAAGGGTCTTGTATGGCTGACCGTCAGGTGCGGCAGATGCGGGCCCTTCCTTCGATACCGATCGTTTCCCGTCGATTCGTTTTAAATGGCTTAGGATCACGTATATGTATAACGATTGCTTATAAAATTATTTGGTATAAATTATTTTTTCCTCTTCCTACGTTCGATCGTATATCAGGAGCTTTAGCAAGATAAAGTAACGCTATGCCCATATAAGAGACACGGCTGAAATGTTTATAACTAAATGGACGGCTGGTAGGAAATCGTGAGTGCCCTGGGCAGTGTGAATATCGTTCCTGTCCATGAACAGGTAGCTAGGTAATAGCTGAACTCAAGGTAGAGAAGCGAGTTCTGGCAGCGTAAACCCAGAGCTCCGACCTGTTTATCTTGTGAATACCAAACACGCTGGCTGGTATTGTATTATAATTTACTTACCAATGTTATAATTACAATTTGAAGCAAGCGACCAACCGGTCGGCCAGTACTGCACGCTCTTTCCATTCGCTCGACCCGCTGCCGTCGACGGCGCCACCGTAGCTGTTTGTACAGCCCGACATAATATTCAATTCTAATTCCTCGGAGTTTAGTCCTGGCGGAAGCGTGAAGCTCCTCCAGGGATACCCTGGAGGAGAGAATTGTCTGGAGGACGTTCTCCAGGTTGGGATACGTTGAGGAGTAGTTACCTACAGACGACTGTAGGTACAGAAGGGGATTTCTCGACTAGGTGGATGAGGAATAAAGAAATGTCGGCAAAGAATCAACAATTCAAATTCTTTATGATACCGTAATCACACTGTTGAATATAGACCCTGGTACGAGTCGATAATGGTACAGGACGTGGGTACGTAATGTGAATCGAGCGTCGCGACGCTCTTAGATCGGACGGTGAAGTAAGAAGACGAGGGCGGAGAGTCGGGTTCGTGGATGTCGGTACGCCCGGCGATAAGTGGCAGCCAGTCGTTAGAGGCGGCACGTCTCTTACGTTCGTGGCAGAGAGGAAAAGCGTCGACGTAGACGTCATCGGGCGTCGCTTTGGAAATGCTCGTTTAACGTGGGAAGCGTGCTTCGATTCACGAGGTCGCGAGCGTACGTTGGACAAGGGACGTTTGATGTACGAAAAGTGAGATGAAACGTGGAAAAGGGAAGGATAGAAAACAGTGGCTTACGGGGAGTGGAAGAACGGACCGTGAGAGAGAGAGAGAGAGAAGAGTCCTTCTCTTGGTATCTCAAGAGAGAAACTGCTTGAGAATGGACAGGAATCGAGGGCGAGGAAGGAAGCTGGTGCGCGAGCCAATGGAACCGATGGAACCAATGCGCGTGTTGCCAGTTTATTCCCAGCGGCCAATCGTGTTAAATCGTCTCGGCCGCCTCTCGGACCCGGCGTACAGCAGAGAGGAGAGAGTACAGGAGAGGCAAAGAGAGCCAACGAGAGTAAAGAAGAGAACGGAGGAGCGGAGAGGAGAGGATCGAACAAGACCGAGAAGGCAATTTTATCGCACGAGCCAGACGAAGGAGGAGGCTGCCGCAGTCGTGGATGGAGACGCGAGCGGAGACGAAGACGCAGACTGAGACGGGAACGGCACGCCTGCCTTTGGTCGCGGTATTGCGCCGTCTCCGTCTTATCGATAATTGGAAAAAAAGGAAAAAGGAAAGACCGCCAGGGCGACCGTACCCTCTTCTTCCTCTACCTTCTCCATGCCCTCTCCTTGCTACTCCTTCTTGGTCCACTCGTCCGTCTCCCTTGATCCCCTTACTACGGGCATCGCCTATCCTCGCCCACCGGAGTCACTCTTACTCTATTTCTCAGTCCATCTCGCTCCCTCGCATCCTTGCCTCTAGCCTCCTCGCACTCGTGGAAAGGTCCGCGACGCAGTGGAGGTGGCGGCTATGGAGGTGAGACAGGGAAGCCGCCTCAGCCAGACCGGAGTAATGGAAGCTTGAGTAGATATTGTATGGCATTACCGGCGAACTTTTCGCGGAAACATTGCGATATTGGATTCGGACCTTCCACCTACTACCTTTGACCTTTTCTTCTTTTTTTTTTTTTGGTTCCCACGGAAACCCCCTAGATCCTCCTCACTCGGAACGACCGAACGTTACTGGACTCACCCTTAAAACTGTAAGCTCTTGCAGTTCCGTTTGAAAAATCCGACATAACCTAAAATTGGAAAATTTTCCATTTTTTTTTTTTGAAATTTCACTCTTCTCTCATATCTTCGTATCCTTTTCACGTGACTCTAGTCCTCTTCCGTGCTATGCGCTTCGTACGTTGCGAAGGACGTACGAGCAGTGGTACACGCGGCAATGGTAAAAGCTGCAGAAGTCAACGCTCCCGTGCAAGGCTACGGTGTACCGGTTTCTGAACTCTCTTTTGCTTTTCCATTGTACCCATTGTTCCACCTTCGACTGCCAATACTCGGTATTGTCTGTGCTACCGTCAGCTATCTATTTCCGGTATTTTCGTTATCCCAGTTTCGCGATCGCCTATCGAGAAAGTACAGGTGCACGGGTGCACATGTGCGTGAGAGCGCACGCGCTCAAGCTCCGCTGTCTTTCTATCTTTCTCAAAACTCTCCCTCTCGCTCGCACTCCCCTCTTAGCCCCCCTCGTCCTTCTCGCGCTCCCATATTTCTTCGCAGCTCGCATCAGAATCCTCTCTCTCTCTCTCTCTCTCTCTCTCTCTCTCTCTCTCTCTCTCTCTCTCTCTCTCTCCGTACAAGTTCGCGCTCATCCCAGTATACATACACTTAACATATTCGCGTGTATGCATAGTTACGGCCTACGCCGGTACACTTCGTGTCTTCTTTCCAGAAAAACAGTGACAACCGAGTCAACAACCTGCGCCCGTTCCGCCCATTGTTTCCTACGTCTCTTAGAACGGACAGAAATGCACGAGAAGATACATTCAAACGGAAATGTCATATTGGATATCGTAGAAAATTAATACCCCGCGTCGCTATCCAATATGAAATCAATACATTAGCATACAACGAATCAGCCCTAATCGCCATATAATAATTTATCAACATTACCACCAATAAAAGATGCTCCATAATAATCGCTGCTGGTTCCCTCAAAATGAAAATTAATAATAACAAATTATATTCGTATCTACGAAGTGGAACTTGCCGAACTCCAAAGCGTCGCGACGCCGTAAAGCTCGAGCGTTCGCCATTCGCCGTTCGGTACACGGTACAAGGGCTACGGAGAATGCAGTAATGACAGGAAAGCGTACAGTCGAACAGATACAGATACGCGATACGTCAGATACTCCTTTGGATAGGCAGCAACGCAGCAGCAACAAACAGCAGCGATCCCCATTCGGTTATCTTTCCCTCTTTGTGCTCGTTGACTGCTTGCTTGCTCGCTCGCTCGCTAGACTCCCGCCAACTGCCGGCTGACTCGCAAGCACGTTTTAAGCTCTGAAAGCCTTCCTTTGGCTTGGAAGTCGATCGACACGCTTCCTCTTCCCTTTATGATCACCTTCGCTATCATGGTAAGCACTGTCATCCCCCCCCTCCCCTCCCTCCCCTACAGTAACTATAGCTATATATACATGTAGCAACAGTTCTATCACTAATACCGCGTGAATATTCGACGCTCGTCAAAGCGACCTTCTATGTAGCGATCGACTCCGCCATTATGCCGCCGAGTGCAGTAACGTCGCTCCGACTATATAATGACGAACATCCAGAAAGCTCTGAAACGGCGATTAGAATCGCTCACCGTTTCGGACGAGCGACTGCGAGATCGTCCACGCGTGGAGGACTCAGCTGCCTTCTATGGCCTACAATTACCAGTGCCTTCGAAGTCAAGTCCCTTTGCCTCGGTACCTGAGGCACCTTATTGCCTTCTCATTTATTCCTCGTTCTAACACTCTTTTATATCTTTACTGTTTTACTGACCTCGTATACGCAGCCTCTGTATACACTTTTCTATTCCCTCGCCCGTACGGTTTATAAGTCCTTTCCTTCGCGTATCTCATTAACTCATGGACCGACCAACTATAAAGAGGCGTTGGTAACGCATCGATGATCTTTATTGGAAAAATCATAGACTCCTTATATATATATATTTTTTTTTACTTAGCACGTACGTCACGGATTAACGAACAAGGAACATATTCATACGGATCGGTATGTGTATACCATATATATATATGTATGCTATCGGTAGGGACTACACACCCTTGATTACAACACGGAACCAGCTGGCCCTCAGCTGTGCGGCCCTTCCTTCCTTCCTTCCTTCCTTCCCTTTGAGTAGAGTTATCATGTAATGATTGCCAAGCCACTGAAACAAACGAGAAACCGGTTTTCTTTTAGGGGTAACGTCGATCGACCTGGAAAACGTATATCCAGTTTTATCATCCTTCGCGCGCAGTGTCATTCGTGACGTAAGTATAGCTTGGACAATATTTAAGGATCACCTTATTTGATTTATAGGAGTAAGAAATAAATAAAAATAATATATATAATTAATTAGGATAGGCCGTGGAATACATTGCATATGTGATATATCGTTAGTGCTAATGTATAACGGGTGGTCGGTAGAGCAACAGTGCACCTATAGTACATAGCACGTCCGCAATATAATAAGTGTGCTAAGTAACCGAAGGCAAATGGCAAAAGAACTGGACTCGGCCTGGCAAATATAAAATGAGTAATGCGGAATGAAAACGCAAGGCGCTTGATGGAACGCTGTAGATATATAGGAACACGAAGCGAACGAAGCTATAGACAGTCATATCCGGCGGGTACCGGCAATTAATAGCTCGCCAGGGCCTATTAATGCTATTGTTCAGAGACGCGTGACGAAAGTACACGTGTGTACGTTATACATTACCTGTCTCGCCCGTGCCCCTGATACTACGAAGGAGACGGTTTTAGTCGAGAGTTGAGATGAAAAAGTGAACAGGTGTTGGGGGCCGATGAAGATGAAATATTTGAAAAAAAATGGGTAAGACCTGTCCGATAGATCGATAAAATAATTAGGAAGGGAATGATTATTTTCTATGGTCGTTCTACGTGAACGAGTCGGGCACTGGGCATCAAGGTGGCATCGTGTACGGGGGTTTAATTCGTGCGAGGGCGACGCCGTGAAATTTATTTGTGACGATGGAGAATAAATTGGGAGCCAGTGTGGCGTGAAGGTAATAATGATATCACGCTAGTCAGTGTTATGGCGGTTTCTATATACTCGCTCTCCTTGCCTTCGACTTCGGCTTCCTCTTCCTCCTTCGGCTACCATTCGTACTCCTCATTATATTTGTATTATTCCGATTGTATCTTCTATCGGGTGGGTCGCGCTGAAATTTCACTCAGGCGAAGCCTTGATAGATCGCAGGACCCTCGGCACTTGATAACCATATGGATGACCGAGCGCCACCTTTCACGTTTCATGGTAATTCGGTCGGGCGTCCCGGCCAGAGTCCTTTTCCATTGCACGAGGATCGTGGAGTCGTACGTTATGAGCCTATAGGCAGTGTAGATGAAGAAAAGAAGAATCATACGTGGAGGCATAGTACCGTATGGGTATAGTAGGTGGAATATATGTGGATAAGGTTGAGATTAGTAATAGGTGGTCGGTGCGTCTCCTGGACGATGACGGGGGGGGGGAGATACATTTTTTGAATCAAGATCGTAAAATCCTCGGCTTCCGTTCACACCGGCCGTGGAGTCTGATCTGACGGAGGAACCAATAAATCTGGATCCGCTCACGGGATCATGCGTGCGGCTACTAAGGCGCTTAGGAGTCTCAGTAGTTCCCATCGAACCCGGCCACAGCAAAACTCAAATCTAACTTATTTACATATCTGGCGATGCCGAATTACCATATTCACGTACGTGGATACGTGCCAACGCATGCGAAGCAACGGCCACGATTTCAGGACCCGTCGGGACGCCTCGGGACGAGACGGTATAGACGGTATAGGGACAGCCTCGATAAACCGTACCTGCGAAACAGATCGTATGACACATGCGAACGGGCCCAATGGAAAAAATAGGGGGGTCCCCTTTTATTGGGCCAGCTGAACGGATCGACCAAGGTCGAACTTGTCTCTCTCTCTCTGCTTATAATGCTTATAGCCCATATAGGTACCTTACGCATTACCCTTTGCTTATTCCACATACTCATTCCTGATCGCCTCTAAAGGGGCTCTGGATCGATGATCGCGAATTAGCATTACCTTGTGCTAATATCTGCATATTTTGCGATGGGACTCGCGGTGAGAACGACGATTCTTCGAGGACCCTACTGGGACCGTCAAGACGCACCGTCGCTAATCTCACTTATTTATTATACTAGAACGAAAGATCCAGCCTTGCCCATTGATCTGAATCAATGGGAAATCGAGGCGGTGAAAGTCGCCGCAGGTAAATCGCTTTGCTTTTGTCGGAAATATCAGGAAAAATCGAAGCATCGTCTGCCGAGGAAAGCGATACCCCATTCATGGGACCAGGCAGATTTACCATAGAACCATACAATTTGAAAGGTGCGACGAGACGCCGGGGACGCCTGGGTAGCCAGAGACGCCAGTGCCACTGCCTACAATAGCCGACAGGTAGAAACACTTTGAAAAATCTACTGTGGCTCCGAATATTGCTGAAATTCACGCAATCCAGCCAATATTCTGCCTTTTCATTTATTTGTTGATTCATTTTTCTTTCCGCCTTTCTTTCCCTCCAAATCCGAACCAGTCCGCATCTAGGAAATTCTCGTATATTTAGATCAGAGTACCGCAGCACCCCGGTATACCACGAAAACATCACGATAACTCAAATCGACATTTTTTTTTCGTCCCGCGATAAAACCACAACAATAAGCACTGCAAACTGCACGAATTTAAAATCAGAATCGAGCCGAATAAAAAGAATCGTCCAACCAATGACGAAAAGTGTCGATCTCCGTCGATCCAAAGAGAAACAGGGGTAGAAAGGTGGTTGAGAAGCCACTCGAGAGTGACGGTGGGAGATAAAATCCCAAGAAGAAAAAATACATTAGACTTTCCACAAAGGGAAGAAATGGCATTATTCGAAGGTCGAGGTATAAAGGCATTAGTAGCATTTTACCCCTTAATATATTATTCCTACTGGATGAGCCCTACCGTACTATATACACCTTTCACCCCTTTCCTATATCCTTTCAATAGATCGAGGATAGTCAGACTCCTCCTAGGTCCCATCCTCGTCCCCTTAGCTCCCACCGGTACGCCGGGTCGCCTGCGCAAATGCACGGACGATGCAAATTTCTTCGTATGCAAATGCCCAGGAGGTATGCAAATGTTGGAACATGTGTTCGTCTTCGAACCCTTCTTCGCCGCTCGCCCCTACGAAGATGATCGGAACGCGCCATTTGCATATCTTGGATATTTCCTTTCATTGTATCGGTGCCATTGTATCATCGAGTCCTATACCCATTCCCATTCTCTTTCTCCTCCTCGCACTCTCCTCGCATAAACCAATGGGTACCCGATCCTCCCGATCGAGGATGCCGGCTATTAATCCGAATCTCTTTGAATTCCTTTTCCGGATTGACAGATAGCTCAGAGTGTTCCCAGGACACCATAACGAGCCCTCGACTTCCTGGCCAGGATACCCATTCCACTGCCACACTGTCTGTTCCATACAGAAGGATTATGAAATTTAAAAAAAACTTCGTCACACTTCGGGATACTTCGGCAAGATTCGGGGTACCCCACACTATAGCAAAATTGATTTCAATATTCAGCATTGCACCACTTGAGGTTCTATCGCGTGCATCGAACAGACTGACTTCACTTACAATACCCCGAATAAAGCCCTAAGAGTCCGAAAAATCAATAAGATTTATTAGAATACGAACTAGCTACTGTGCCTGTATTAAGATAACGAAATAATTCATGTGAAAAAAAAAAAAAACCGTAAGCTCTCTCCCCAACTAACTCGGACTAGTTATACACGTGAGAAAGAAGTACGTCACGCAAGGTACGACCAGAGTTCATATAGCTGCTTAGCATATCGAAATTACGAAATAATCGAGCGCATATCGAAGGAGCCACGGTCGGTACTTACTCGTCGTAGACGTCATTGTCTGGAACCAGTTCGCGCGACTTCTTTGCATACCCGTCCCTCTCCGAATCATAATTATTACCCCACTCCCATTGATTATTAAACAGCTTATTATGTCCCGCGATCTAAGGGCTTGGTCCCGCTTAGCATTTCCACCCCGAAGGTTCCTCCGTTTACTTATACCATCGGGGGAACCAGTTGAGAATGCAGATCCAGTCCGAGGGAGAGTCC
The DNA here is from genome assembly GCF_000341935.2 of Cephus cinctus. NCBI lineage: Eukaryota > Metazoa > Arthropoda > Insecta > Hymenoptera > Cephidae > Cephus > Cephus cinctus. The sequence goes on from NW_014333312.1 coordinate 880,259, forward strand.
TTGCGAATCGAGGAAAAGAGAAACCACCGAATCAAGAGACTCTCGGAGAAGCAGCCAGAGGAACGATCAAAGTTACGAATGAAAATGACAAAGTCGCAAGGCACCACGAGCCATTAACTTCGGTAGCGATTACTCGAGCTGCGAGTGTATTTCGTCAGTCGGACAATTTATTTAATATAGCGTCGCGGGACCCGTGCCGTCGCGTCCACCTATTACGAGCCCCCGAGCTGTATTAACGTAGCGTATAGCGATTGTTTTGCAATGTTGCAGAAATAATTGCTCGAAAACGTTTCTCGAGTCGGCGGGGCATAAGGGGGAGGCGAGGGGCGGGCTACTGCTACTTCTCTCACTCTCTACCATATGTAATACGTATAACGTATGGAGCTCGTAAGACCAGCGACACTGTCAGTAATGATAGTAGCAACAGCAACAAACTTACTAGCTGTGGTACCTATGGCATATATATGCACCGTGGGTATCCCTATACTATAGCTGTAGCGGAAAATAGCAACAGCACCACGAGAAACACTGGAGCCCACGGGGTCCCTGGTCGACGCGGCTATAGCGATGGCTCCCGAGATAGGTGCTAAATTCCTCTTTGCTCTGAATTAATCTCAGCCGGAATGTGGCTCTCGCCATTGCTGGACTTTCATCCCGAACGGTTTCTAGGCGAGGGATGTAATTGTCGGCATTGCCTCCCGCGCGATGCATATTTATGTGTTCGCCCATCGCGTAATTAATGCGCAGCTTTAAAATGTTTATTGCGCGCTTAACACCATCTACCGGTCGTTCGGTAGACCGTTACGATAATATTTGATTATAAGGCAAAAGAAGCATCTGATGACTTGCAAGATTTGCCAATCTCTATATGTCTCTCTCTCTCTCTCTCTCTCTCTCTCTCTCTCTCTCTCTGAACGTCCATACGTTGACTCTATTCTTTACTACATTTTCATATGTATTTTTCTTTCTCTCTTTATATATATATGCCTGTTCCACTCGCTCTTTTCATGTCACTGAGTCACCACGACGTAACGACACCGTTAAGAGAAACCCGTTTAACGAATCGCTCGATGAGGACCCGCCATTCTAACTGCGATCAACAGCAGCACCGCTGACGTTTCCAACGGCCACAGCCCAGCCTCCGTATCCCGTCGAATGACAATGACGATCAGAATGAAAATCACAGGGGGTGTTTGCCGATCAGGCTGTTCAGTTACTTCTCGTATATATTAAACCGGAAATTAGCGGCGGTGGACCCCGGTCCAATGCAAATATCAAGCTTCGAATAACAATCGATGCATGTTTATTAATACCACTTCCCGTCGCGGGAACGCTACGCGTCGGGACGTCCGGGCGTCTTCGACCGGATGAACCGAGTAGGGTTAAACTATAGCACAGACGTCCCCTCTGTAAATTCAATGAACCTTGTGAACCACTTTTTCATTACGTCTTACTGCTCTTCTTAATTTCTCCCGTACGAACAAATCAGTCGGATATTATGTACAGCTGGTATTGTATATATACATATAGTATATTTATGTGCATCTTTGTATTTGATCCTCCCCTCGCTATCTCCCTCTCTCTCTCACTCTCTCTCTCTCTGCCTTTCGGAAAATGTTATTCTTATAAATTTCCTGATCGTTCGAGTCGCGATTGAAAATTTCGTCGAAGTATTTGCGGAAGCTGTTGAATATTTCGTTTGCGAAACATGTATTCGATGAACGTGTTTATTTTGTCCGTACTAAAATGCGTGTCAACTTACACGTGTATTTTACAATTACAATTGTGCGTTGTCACACGTGCGTTTCGGAGATTGCAAAAAGATTGTTACGACAAAAAACAATTTATACGAATTTTTCGCACAGTCAATTTCGCAATTTGGACGTATCTGAAATTTCGCGAAACAAAGTCGCTATCGCTTTCTAATCGGTTGGTTATTCTTCATATGATTTGATGCGAGTCTCGTGTGTCGCACGTATGGCGAAATACGATCCGAGAGACATCCTGGCCTACATTATTACTATAGGTATGATGCAGCGAGATGCCACTCTGAATGTTATTGGTAGGTTATATATGTATATGGCATGTAAATTAATTACACACGTAACTCTTTACTTTACTTGGAGGTATACTTGTATTTGGAATTGCAAAAATTGTAACAATAACGACAATGGAGTTGACTGGTCTGCCTTTCGCGAATGGAAACTTAGACGAAGTGAACACGAGACACCGGAGGCGAGCTGTTCCGCATGGAATCGCTACTGGTTGGGTTGGATTCGCTTCCGCGGATCTGTGAGAACGCGCTCTGTCTTACACGGTGTCGAAATATTATTGCCCAAACAGCCTGGCTTGATGATACAAACGGCACGGACTAATTAGTGGGAATCGACGGTAACAATAACTCTGGGTAATTGTTGCGAAACGAATAAAACAGCCCGGAAAAATAGCCGTTTCGTTATTATTTGTCAATTGCAAATACAATTTTCCAATTATCATATCGTAATAGTGGTACGAAAAAAAAAAATACGATAGTCGGATATTGTATACGATTAAAATGATGTATCCGCATGGGGAAAGTGATGACACCCTTATAAAATCTTTTTTTCGGACATTTGTTTGAAAAATCGCAAAATTTGCAGGTACCTCAAGGACAGACTTTTCGAACGTTGCGGCTTGAGTGGAGTCGAATGTGAAAAAAACGTGGAGCTATGCGAGAGAGTCTAGGGGTAGTTCTACCGTAGGACGGTGTAGAAGGGGTTGGGACCTGCGCCAGGGTGCAACTCCACCAGGCGCATGTCTCGACCCATTCCCGATATACCGCCGAGGTTTGACTCCCGATAGGATCAACAAGAGTCATGGCTATTTTGAAAAGAAGTATACACCCACGTGTGGTTCTAAAATTTGTGAAAAAAAGCAAGTATAAATATTTTGAAAAAATCCAAACTCCAAACAAAGTTTATACTTGAATTAACGAGTCCGTAAAATTCAGTAGGAGCGAACGAGACCAAGAAATAGGATCCGTACCGGATAGCAGTAAAGAAAGTGCCCAAGGGCGTAACTTTACCCTCTTCCACCGAGCATAAGAGCCCCTAACGTAAGGGTCCGCACGACCCTCGCTCTTTCCGATCAGCCCGTTGAAGTCACCAATACTTCCGATATCGTTGCAGCATCCCCAAAAGGATCCCTCGAGGAGTTCAGCAGGCTAGAAGGCGGCGGTAATGTAGGCTGAGATGGTGGGGGTAGCCACCCCCGCGTTCCTTCGACGCTGTCTGTGGATTTCACCGCGTCGCGGCGCCACAGGACGGCCCAGACTCGTACCGTCCCTTGCAGCAAGCAGGGTAAGTATAGTCCTACCCTTCGGTATCGTCGCATCCAATCACCGGTTATCGATACAATTCGGGCACCCTTAACTCGACGAAAACTTGAGCCAAAATTCATCCCTCAACAATATCATATATGATTGGCAAGTAAATTTGTCCGTCTACCTAAGCAAGACCCAAAAAAGGAAAGAGCATCGGGTCAATTATTAAGCCGTTGTAAAAGTGCGTGCTGGAGGGATGACTGCGAGGGCTGCAGAACTGAGCGGTTGAGTTAGTCTTGGCCAGAACACAGGCCTAGTAGGATCACCGTATACGCAACTTTCACGCAACAGTCAGATATTAGAAATACAAGTTTACCCCTGTGCACTTCTCTACGGAGGTGTCAAATAAATCCTCCCTCATTACGACTCGATCGTTCCTATTGTCAATTAGTTTAACCAGTGCGCGTAGATACGTACGTACGTTTTCGTATCGCGTACACGCGGGGTAGTCGCAACACGAGGCGCTACTAATGTACCAGTAGTGAAGAACAGGTGATTACCGGGCCCAATGCTGGCCCGTTTTGTGTGAATTGTGCATTGTGACGATTACGTGATTTGCCTTCGAGCCTTTTCCCTCCGAGCCCGAGACAGTGTGACATCCGATACGGGAATAATATATGCGTTACATACGTGTCCTCGGGAATGCCTCTCCTATACACGTATGTGAGTTTCGCGCGACGCAAATTATGAAAATCATTAATAAAAAATTAATGACGTATTAAAATCGATTAACCAGAGGACTTTTTTTTTTATTATTATCAAATGCAGATTTAATCTTTGAAAATTATTTGACACAAATTTTTTAGCAATTTACACCGTTTCGAGGTCCATGAAATTTCGCGGTATCGGATTAGGTGACACGGAAGTATACGTGATTCGTTTATTGAAATTTTCCTAATTATCGTCTTTACCTGCACGGTTAACATTGGGGAAAGTGGCTGGACGAGTATATGAAGTTTAGTTATACACACGTGCACTCCTTTCACGTATTATCTCAAAGTTGACGCACAGTTGGCATGAACGTGACATTGGCCGGATTCTTGATCGTCTCTTAGCGGAGTAACTTGGGTGAATAGATTTATCTTCCAAGCGGTCATCCAACTGGATGCTGCATAGCATGAGATCTCGTACTCTTGCAAGAACCCGAGAATCACGATAGTACCTATCTTGACTGGCTGACTAGCTGACTAGCCTTATAAAACATAAGTGTATTGTAGGTCTCGTGTGAATGTGACTGAGTGACCCTGATGAGAAGTATCATACGTAGACACGCGTACAAATCCACACATGGAAACGCAAACAGTGAATAATTCCTTAAAAAAAAAAGAAAAAGAGAAAGTGATAAAAAAAATTGGTAAAAACAACGTTTATCTCAAAAAAAAAGTTTTGCACGGTAGAAAAAAGAAATAAATTTATTTTTGAAAAAATTGAAAATTTTTCGAAAAAATTATTTAACTCTCTTCACCGACTTCGTACGCTGCAATCTTCATCGAAGAAACCACCGCCGATCTTCTCGCTTCTCATGGCCTATCTTATCCGGTGTAAAAATTCGCTTACGGACTCGGTCGCTCATCTCGTAAGATGTCCCTGAGCGAGGCCCGTGAACTTAAATGCGCATCCTTCACGGCGCGATATATTGTTACAATCGCACGACTGAGCCTTGCTTCAATGTAGGCTTTATCGCGACACAGGGTATTGAGTAGCGTGCGAACGGAACTAGAATGATTATCAAGCGCTGCTGTCATAAGCGAAATTCTCAGGACTTTCGATTATACATCGGACAGTTTTTTCTTTTTTAATATTAAACGCAACGTTTTAATTTACGATTAAAGTGCGCGGGTGACACTGTGCGTGCGTGGCCTCGTACGTTTAGATGTTTTCATGAGAATGCGACGCTCCTCTAGCAACGCGGCACTTTTTACGTCGAAAAGCGTATATAGGTTTTCGACGACTTTCCACGAAAGTTCGTGACAGTGACAGGTCTGAAAAAAAGCCGGACGAGTCTGATACTCCAGCGTGGAGACTGTATATAGACGACGACGACTGAAATCGGCGACTTCGGCGTCCTGCTATACGAACTCGCCCAAAGTCCATAGAATAAAATCGCATCGTGGAACGTAAAATACGAGCCGTATATTTGGAAGATCGTTGAGCGCGGACACGCCGGCAAACATTTTCATAATTTTATCACCTCGTAAATTTCGGAAATTACCGAACTCGCCCAGTAGTAGTAGCCGGAGCGCGAGCGACTTCATATAAGCCTCTTCTGCCAGTTGTTACCCCTTCTATGAAACTTCCTGACGCGTCATGTAAATCACCTTAAAAAAAAAATTTTCAACTTCCCGTTCATTGTTACGTCTTTCGAAATTATTAACTCGGTCTAATCGACGTCGGATGATAATATAATTTTTCGGTTGAAAAACATGATTTCGGTGAACCGTTTTACTTGATTTACAAAAATATACGAAATTTATTACGGAACTACCACCGTACCAAACGATAGAAATCGTATAACTTGAAATATATAGTGAATGAGATTCTTACGTGGAAAAAAAAAAAGACAAAAAAAAAAACTAAAAATTATTCAACGTAAATTTTTATGACTTTTGGTTCGTTTTTAATTTTCGGTTTTTCTTTTTCTTTTCTTACGGCTAGTTTCGTATGTGAACAAAAAAACCATCGTCGTGGTGTTTAGGAACCATGTGTGCGTTTACGCGCTCGTATATATAAATATACCATGCTCGCTTAAATTTGTACATGTGTCGGCACATACCTAGGCAACCTAATGCATATACATATAGTTCACTGTTGACAAACTAATCCTCGCGTTATAACGGGTGATCGTAAAACAGCGTTGACAAGACATCCTTGTCATACTTTCGTGGGCGTTTTAGGTGATGAATATCGTCCATGGTATATTCATAACTAACGTATCCCTGTATAGATCTATACAATCCATTAAACACATATATATATACACCATACACATAGTGTACACGTCATTCTTAACCTAAGCGGAATCAATAGATCACTTTTGTATCTAATAAAAAAAAAATACGAACAATAGGTGACACCGTGTATATAGTTCGGCAAAGAATTAATAATCGATCAATGAGAAGGATCTGACCACCCTTAAGAATTAGTTAAATTTACAGTCACAGGTCGCATCTATCGTTATACACAGTGTATATATAATGTCGGGGATATTTGTAAAATAAAATGTTGCAATATCTTACGATTTGTAAGGGCATGACGTGACGAGGTTGAAAAACTATTGAAAAGCCAATTTTGCATTCGAATTGCTCCACGTACTTTAAAGGGTCGAATAAAAGCAATTATCTCTCCGTTACCGAGTACAGTGTCTATGGGTATAGTGAACTTTTTTAATACGGACTACTCGTGAGATTTTTATTTTTATTCTCATTGCTAAAAAAAACGGCGCGTTGCGTAAGCACTGTTTTGTGTATATATATATATATATATATATATATCTGCTCGTTTGACGGCTATTATACGAATATTAATTCCGCTCTTATATTGCTATGGTTTCTGTTGACTTGGCTTTTCTGACGAGCTGTAGTCAAGTTGCGCGAGGTAGCTCCTCGCCATGACGCCTCCACGCGTCGTTTCCAGTAACCCTTTTCGTCAGTTATTATCCGCACGCGTTTATTCACAGGCCCATTTGTTATTTATATCCGCGGCTGTCATTCCGACGCCTTACGTCGACCCACGACTTCATTCTGTAGCCACTTGGACGTTTACGACAGTTTCCGACTGACCCGCATATCCGGAGACATTAACGCGTCCACTCGGAACACGTTCGACAGATTAAAGAAAAATTTCGGTCCAGCCAGCTTCCCTTTCCAAAAATTATCACCAACCCGAAATTTCTCTGTAGATCATATAATTTTCGTTTAATTATCTTAAAACAGGTTTTCTGGTCCATCGATCTTGTGTCCTTCGAATCATGCATATTTACACAAAGTTTGACATCTGTCACATACACGTCTAATGCTCGAGGAAAAAGATCATAGGAATTCTCGATAATCGAAAAAAACCAAAAAAATCTTAGTAATAATATCAGACACCAGGAGGGGACGTGTAGGTTTCCCGGTAAGGGTGCAATTTGGTCCATCCACCCGTTTTCTTGTCTGTCGAGTGGAAGGATTCGCGTTAAGGGTGGTTAAGGTCGTCGGTACGAGGGTGAAGAGGTCAAAGGGCAAAGCAGTGGGGATACCAAGGATAAAGAACCAGGGTAATAACAAGAACGAATAAAACTGAAGAACGAACTGTGCCTCGGCAAGTGTTATCGTGTCTGTTAAAAGTTAAAAGAAAATTGACATCCAGTGTCAGAAGCAGAACAGACTGGCCAAGGATCGGTGGCAGATAGGAGAGGATCCCAGGCTCTCGATGGGGTTCAGGAAAAAGTAGTGATTGGCAGGCAGAACGGGGTTGGAAAAGGGCGTGTGGCGGTGGACAGAGAGAGAGAGAGAGAAAGAGAGAGTAGTAGGTAGTAGTAGGTACTAGTCGAAGCGCGGAGAGTTGAAAATATGAGATCTGCTGCAAGGGACCACCTAGCCAGCCAGCCTCCGGTTCTTTCCTAAATCCCCACTGCTGCTGTACGAATCCCACTCTGGATCCTCGCGTCGAGATCGGGCGTTTTGTTCGCTTGGTGGGGATAGACCACGGGTCCCTATTGGCTCGCCAAGGGGCTGGCCTACCCTTCCAAGTGTACCGGGTTGCCGCCCATCCCCTCCACTGTCTCCGCGCCTCCTCCAGGCATTGCATCGGTCGTTCGGTAGCTCTTAGTTTCAGGTTAGGAGCCTGCTAGGACGGGTCTCTCTTGAAATACGAACGGAGCTCGCACAACCGATAGCCCCTGACCAAACAATAAAAAATAATAATAATAACAGTAACTCTTTTTCCACCCCATTGACAAGCGAGCCTCGAACGTCGTGAACGGACCCCCCCTTCCCCCGGCCGAGAAGCGTGCTCGTGACCGGACGTGCATCGATCAACAACAACATCCAGCCAGCAGCTTACGGGGAATCGCATCGCTCTACGACGTGACGTTCTCCACGAGGATCTTCGCCGTTAAGTGCTTCGAGATCGAATCCTCCTGGTAGGACGGAGTAGGAAAGATTTGGTCAGAGACACAGAGGCTGGAAGTGCTGCCTGTCCTGTGCTGTGCGTGTGTGCATGAGAGAGAGAGAGAGAGAGGATTTCGAAAGGAAGAACGAGCGAAAGGGACGAAGAGATAACGTACCGCAAGAGGATATGCGATAAGTGCGACAGGATTACGATCGTGGGCATAGAGAGAGAGAGAGAGAGATATATATATATATATAGAAGAGGAAGAAGAGAGATACGAGAAACAACAAACAGTTAAACCGAAGGAGGCAGCTGGTGTGACCTTGTGACAGTGATCGGGTTCTCTGAAATCTGGCTAACGAGTGCGGTGTAAAAGTGCGCGTATTCGCCTTGACGTCAGTGAACAATCGTTGTTGGTGAAATCTTAAAGATTCAGTCCGAATATCGTGCTGCCTCCGTTGCGCGCGGAGCCACGACGTTCCGATGCGGTGGTCAACGTGATACGCGCGCTCGAAGTGAAAATAAAAGGCCATAATCTGGCTTATGGTAACGCGGAACGTGTCCTCCTACTCCCTACTCTGTTGCCTCTAGTTCGCTCGGGCGTCCGGTGGCAAGCGGCCGGGTTCACACCGGCGCGAAACCGTACGCATGATCCGTCATCGGGAAAAGCGCGCACCTCTTATCACCGATAAGGGAAAGTGATGACACCGCATCATCGGACCGCGTACGAGAGAGAGAGGCGCGAACCCCAGTGAGCAAGGGGTTGTGGCAAGACAGTGATAGACGGATCCCGGTCACCGAACGAGTGTCAATGTGTCCAGGGGTGACCGGACCCAGGAGGAGGTAGATTGCGAGTTGACAGTGAAGGAGAGAAGGCGGCTCAGGAAACTCGGTGAAACTCCTCGTGAAGATATCACGTCGGGAGATTGAATCGGGGAAGAGTGAGTGTAGTGAACGGACTCGGTAACGGCTAGTGACACGTTGAAGATCCCGAGGAAGACATCACGTGGACGTTCAAGGAGACGTGGGAGAAGAAGAAGCCAAAGGATTGACGACGTGTTTTGGATCCTTCGGAGAAGCTGGAAGCCGTCAAAGTGGCTTCGTCACTCGGGCTCCAGGGGCCTTCAGCGCCGATCGGGGCCCAGCTATTGGCTTCTGGTGCCGAGGATGCGTCCACGACAGTCTACCACGCCAATCTGGTAGCCGGAAGTAACAGCTCCGTCACTGCGGCACTCCAGCAACCCCTCGGATCTCTAAATTCGGCGGCCCTCGCAAGCATGCAGGCCTCTACGGAGGCCAATTCCCTCGATCTTCAAGCAATGCAGTCCATGGACTGGCTCTTCAAGAAAGAAAGGATCTACCTCCTCGCACAATTTTGGCAACAGGTAAGAACAGTGATAACGATAATGCGATAACGTTTGTCAATTTGTCAGTGTTTGAAATTGTCAGTCTTGTAGAAATTTTTTTCAAATTGCGCCAAAGAATGAAAAATCGTGATCGCGTAACGCGAAAAATTCGTAAGCGACCGATCGACCCCCTGTGCTAGTACTACCGGATGTACGGGGTTGGGATGGCCTAAGGCTTCCGGTGGGAAATGCTGAAACGTGCCAGGGTGGAGGAAAAGTGATAATTCCGATACGACGCGTGGAAACTGAGAGTCGAGAGTGTATCGAGTGTGCGGACTAAGTGCGAAATTAAAAAAAGGACCCTTGACAAGATGTAGGATCAGGGATGATACGTGAAAACTCGGAATGAGACTGTGAAACAAAAATTTTCGTGCTCCCTGCGGGATTGAAGTCGACTTATTGCATACACAAGTCTAATCGAGGAAAAATTTGCAAGGCGAGACTCGGACAATTTTATAATTCAGATATCGTGTCGTATAAATTCTGTCAGATGGCGCACTGTACCTATATCCAGCATTAGGCACATGGATAAACGAGTAACAATGTTAAGTGTCCTTTCGTGACAGAGACATAGAGAATGTTTATTCATAGGCGGAATCGAGGATTCTGAGTGACGGAATGACGTTAGTCGATATATCTAAAATAAAGTAATATTCGAAGCGCGCGAATAGAACGAATCGGCGCACGGGAAGCTTTAATTTGACAGTCAAGACCCGCCAGAACCTTCAAAGCTCGAACCAAGAAGTGCATTAGTGACGAGCATCGAGTCGACGAACCTCCTTCGTCCACTTTCGGACTCGATCTAGTAATTTATTTGTCTCTGGTTTTCCCCTAGAAGTCTAGGACTTTCCAATTGCAAGAAATGTACGTACAACACGACACGTGTCAATATATCAGACAAACCCCGAAAGGCTACAGTATATTTTTTTCAATAATCGTCAAGACGACAGTTGTCAAGAATTGGCAGTAAGTCACAAAACGTAAAACCTAAAGATAACTTTGTACTTTGAATCTCGTTATTAATCAAATGTCTTATTGAAATGCCCCTCTGTATTCTGCGTTCTAAAGTATAATGAATCCTTCGCAATCAGACAGGATCACTTTCCCATGCTGGATTCTATTCCGAAGCATTAATTGACAAGTCAGATATTATTAGGGTAATTGCAGAACATAAATTAGGCATATATACTCGCGCCTAGGGCAACGCTGGCACGCTATTCCCGCCATAGTCTATCCGATATAACTTCCCAGTTCCGTAGTGTGACAGTGTTCGATGACGTTTTCGATATCAAAGACCTCTCCGAGATTCCCACAGCCCGTTGTGAACTCGACCTGAGAAATAGCATCGGTGTTAAAGCCGTCCGCAGTATCATACCCAGTGAATCCGAATAGTCGAATCTCAGGCGTTTACTTGCCGCTCGGAGTTTCTCTATCAGTGGCCGATTCCTACTGAGGGTTGTCGAGTGGCTCAGGGATGACCGTAGTCTACCAAGGGTGGATATAACCAAGCGTTGGGGTGGCCCGCGGGAAGTTTCCTCGACCAGCACTTGGCCGTTCCTCGGATAGTTGGCCGATTTGGGGCCGAGTTGACCGAGTTGTGGGTAAGTGGAAGGGTTGGGAGGTGTCGCGCGACATTAAGCCACGGCCAAGGGGGGTGAAAGCGAGAGGGGTAGTATTATAGATTACGAGCGAACGGACAGCGTCGCTAATAGGGTGAAACTGTTACGTGCTCGCATACACGGGTCTAGTCTCTCATCGTACCTTCGGCACTGGCACCCTTAAAAGAGGGTAGGTGGAATGTCAACGACTTCGGGACCTTTTAGCCGGCCGGTAGGTACATACCGTAGACTGTGTATAAGCTAGCCATGCTAGCTCGGAACTTTTCGAAGGACTGTACGTGGAAGAGGGACTGAGGAAAAATCGTAGAATCGAGGACGAGGAAACGAAAGTGTGGAAACCGCGATTAATCTGCTGGCAGGACTGACTCTTTTATCGGGAACGACACTGGTTTCCGTGGGACCGTGATAACGTTTTAGTTATCGTTAATTTCGTCGCTTCTAATAATATTACTATTGCGAACGCACTTGCTCTGTCTCCCTTATTGGCTGCGTTACCTGTTTCCAATGAAATACTCAAAACGTTCGACAACGTGTTAATTAGTTTTCAGTGAGTCGTCCTATAGGCTGTTCACGCTACTTAGGTGTGTCGAGCGATCGGCTGCATAAGGAGGCGAGGACGTCTGGGAGAGCGAAGGAACGAGGGAAAATGCAAATTATTCGAATTTTGAAAGCAGATGAAATTTTGGACTTTACTTGATAGCCCCGAGGTCCGTGGGACTTTTCTTCTTCTGGTTCCTCCTTTCTGCTCGCAGCAACGTGCCAGGCTAAATGTTTTACGCAGCGTGCGGTCCCTCTATATTTACGTTCGTACACTTAAGCCTATGCAGGATGCCGAATAAACGTCAAAAAGGTAAATAGGTTATGGTTGAATTCGTAAATGAGAATCGCGAAATGCAGGAAGATTTCCGGGCTCTGTCGAATTAATGGGTCAAGAGCCGAAGAGCGGATAGCGATACCGTGTAAACTGGATGATAGTTTAGTACGAAAGGAGGAAAGTGAATATAACGGGTGAGATGGAAGAAAAGTGATGAAAATTTTCGTTACTTCTTCGCTTGTGGATCGAGACGCCGAGTAGCAGCGGGCGGAACATATCGACTTCTATAAATATTGCGACACCGAAGGAATTCTTGGAAAGAAAAAAAGGAGGGGGCTTCGGGTGGGGGGTGCCGTTGGATTTTGGAAAGGGGTTCGGGAGATTTAAGGAGAGTGGAAGTGAGACGGTCGTGGAAGATCTTGAAAATAAAATAAAGGTGATTTGGCACTGCTCGCTGTAGCTCGAAGTGCATTGCTCCTAATTCTTCTTCCTCCTCTTCTTCCTCTCGCCCTGTCGGTATACACGGATTGCTGCGCAATTTTCTACCTCGAACCCGTCATTGAAAAACATTATCATACGTCTGTCTCTCGGTCTGGCTTATCTGCATTGATTGATTTACGCCATGTTCCTACGTGATTTCGTAATTTGTCAAACCGAGGTCTCTTGGTCGATTGGCTTGCCGATGGGCGCCGGGACGCCTCCGCGCTGTACTCGTATCGCCGCTTCACCGGTCGAGAGACACTTCCACTCCTTCGGTTATTGTCATAGTATGTTGGTCCAATGGGAATAGCCGAGAATTTTTATCATCTCGATTCGCGTAAATATCATTTATAAGGATCAACGATTCAATATCGTATCGATTACCTAATTTCATTTTATTTGCATATTTAAAATTGACATTTATCGATAAAAAATTTTTTACCTTTTCGTTGAAAGTGTACATGGCTATCTCACGGGAGCAGCGAAATTGACCGGAATCTGAAAGATATACGTTCGAAGGAGGATTTTCTAGCAATTAAAAGTACGTGACCGTGAACGGACAAAACTTTTCCAGTCCCATATTCCCTGTCACACTCCGTCTCATTCTTTCTCCCCCCCTTGACGCGGGACCCTCTTTGTCCCTCTCGTAGCGTCTATCGCTTCGGTCCGTGTGGGGATGAGGGAGTCCCTCAGGCAGTTCCCGAAATTCCCGTGTGGCGGCGGCACTCGTCGAGGAGGCAACCGACATACCGTGAGTCAGACGGCTCGAGAGCGCGCGTGCATTCACAAACCAGATACGGGACACGAAGAATATTCATAAAGAGGCGCGGATAGAGAAACCGGTGCGAGCGAAGAGACACGTTAAGAGAACGATGCCATCGACACAGCCACTGGGAACCTATTGCGTTCGCCGTGCGTCACTCGAAATAGAATAGAGACTTATTTCGGATGCGTCGTCTAGTCTCTCTGGTCTGTCTGCTCGGTCTAGTCCGTAGCCGACATTGTCTAGACCTCCTAGAATCTGAAGATGACAACTCGGCGCGTCCTGTAATCCCTCCTGCCTAACCCGTACCAAAGACTGGAGCGAGCCTTGTTCTGACTCACCGTTGTAAAAAAAAAAAAGGAAAAAAATTGAACAAACCGCGACAACCTCCAAAAGGGATTAGGGGGCGTTTGCGAGAATTGCGATTATTAATTCGCCCGCGTTATTTCTGAAATAAGTGATTTAGCTGCCGGAGCCAGCGAGTTGCCCGCGCGGCTGCCGCGGCCAAACAGTGATTCACCCACACTCTAAAAATAACGCATACACGCAGAAGCGAGGAGCGATACTTACTACCGGGTGGGTATACGGTATCGATCGTTATTATTATTTTCGATTTCATCGATATTCATGCACCGGGTTATCCGTCCAGAAACACTCGGACGTAATTCGTTATGACTTTTACTGTGCGACGTGCTCTTCTTCCATGGTACATACAATATCCATATACCTATAGTATAGAATACTCTAGTCGAAGGGTGTGCCGGGAACATAAACCCGGTGATGTTAGTGGTGGCGCGTATGCCTAACGCTAATTCGTAGGTAGACATAAACGGTAAATTGGCACTGACCGAGTGTGCGTCGTTTGTGTCGTGTGTGCAACAGATGCGCGAGGCACGCGAGCAAACCGCTCGAACGGGACGTGCAGGTCGCGAACTCGGGACCTCCGCTACGTACGCGCTCCTACACGCGTACGTACTGTGGGCATTGGTAGAATCGCATGTGCGGAATACATATGTGAACGGTGAAGTAAATATATTTTACATCTATCTCTCTGTCTCTCTCGTTCCCTCTAGTAGCGGAATAAGCGAAGTAACAGCCACCCGGAATATTTGCCAAGTGAATATACCTTCCCCTCTCTCTCCCTCTCCCCCACCCATATCCGCCACTTTGGACTCTTTCTATGCATAGCAACCTTTTATTTAGCGCATGCGCACCAGATATCAGGACCGATCCCGATTCTAGGCGCGCTCTTTGGATCGATTCCAAATGTTCGATCTACATGCCGATTTGAATTTCCTGCCGCGAAGATCTACGAGCTCGCATTCGAGAGACACGACGGGACGACGAATTCTGTCCTGGCTCCGATTAAGTGTATTCAAAGTGAGCCGTAAACCGGTGCTAAATAAACCTCGGATACGGCCCACAAACAAAAGCCGGACGGAAGCCAAAGAGATTTAGAGAAGCGATCGCCTCGGACAGCCTATATCGTACGTCTTTTAGACTTATGACTCTGGGACTGTCGAGGTATTCATATATTTCTATCCGCTCTTCATCGCTCTCCTCCACTTGCCCACTATCTCCGCCTCTTTTTCACGCGTTCGTCATCGCGACGCACGTAGAGCCGACGTACGATTTAAAAATTGCTTGTGAATATATTTATCGTGTATCGTATTGGTGATGAAATCAGGTATGCCATCTGAATAATAAAAATTTTTTTTATACTTTTTACATCTATATATATACATATATATATATATATACACTTATCGATACGAAATCTTTTACGCAGATTTCGGACTCGCCTGGCTTTATTATTACACGTACGCGTGCACTGTATGGATAACATATGAAATTACGTTCGACAATGTGCAATTACATAGAGATTCCCGCCTACTTTACATGGATCAGTTAGATGCAGCAGCTACACCGGGAAAGCTTCTAGTAACAGGCAGATTGCGGGCAATTAGCTACCTGAGAAATATAATTTACTTAGCCGGTAAAGAAGCTACGGCGGCGCGACGCCGCGCGCCGGTCTCGCTAGACGAAGCGCTGTGTCAAGTAATGGCTATTGAAAATCTTCGAATCATGAATAGACATCGTATCGCCAATTAGCGCTTAGCCATGAATATTTACACGACTCTCCTCTTTCGTCCCTCACGAAACGCCAGCGTCTCATCTCGCTCGCCCATTGCTCACCAGTCCTCGAACTTCCTTCTCTCTCTCTCTCACTCACTTTCTCGACCCACAATTCTACGGGGATCTGAAATATTTCAAATTCCCCGTCATACGATAACGCGAACTTCAAAGCGCAAATTCACACTGAATCCAAGTACACGGAGGCCGCAATTAAATTTCGAAAATCAACGGAGCACCACGTACGATTGATAAGCGACCGGAAGTTCGCCACAGGCGAATATCGTTCTCCTCTCCGATAGCGAGTTCTCGATCGAGTGGCACTGCGCCATAGCACACGATCGCGCACGAACTTTATTCATTCACGGTCATTCGAGCTGTGAAATGAAAAACCAATGAGAATTTGAGAGTGCACGTGGAACAATTAATGCTGTATCGCGCCGTGTACGAGCGATATAGGGAATATTGGAAGGGAACGTGTTTTGATAAAATAATAATAATATTGAAAAAAAATGAATTAAAAAAAAAAAGTTTGAACCAAGAGATAAGGCAACCAGTACGTAGGAGAATTGGAATATGAATAAAATTGATCGGATTGTAGTTATGTAGGATAGCGCAGCAGCAGAACCTTCACGTGTACGAATATTCGCATAGTAACACGCACTTACGTGCTGATTCCACAATAAATTTCAATCGTCCTGAACTCCGAGGCCTCTATCGATTTCAGGCTCGCGGACACGCGAGATTGAAATCGTTTTCGAGAATCTCGAGCAGAAGGCAGCCGCGTCTAGGTACGGGGTGGTCGAGAAATAGAGGCAGAGAGAACAGAAGCGGGAAACCACCCAGCTTCGGCTCGACCTCCGCCTCGATCGCGGCACGCACGGCTTTACGCATGTAAATTCATCCGGATATGACGTAGCGGGTATGAGCTAAGGCCATCCGTACCAATCGGTGTCCATTAGCCGACACGGACCGTAGACACGGACATTTCGCGTTCCCGGTTTCCTTCGTCCGTACCGATAATGCCCAGGGCCGCACTTTGCCACCGATCCATTCATCTCCGTAGGTACTCCAGATATTATATATATATATATATATATATATATATATATATATATACGTGTTTGTCATTTTACATGTACTCCTACACGGAGGACTTTGACGCTGTTTACTACTGCAGCTTTTTATTATACCGATGTCACTATATAGTAATAGGAGCCTCCCTACCCTACACCAGTATCGATACTGTAAGATCGAACCTGGAATGCCGGATATCTCGAGTCCCAATGTGCAGCAAGCACGTGTCCGAACGAATAAGAAGATTGGCGAAAATGGAGAAAGCGAAATAAGTCTTGAAGCCAGCGACGCACCAGAGGCAAACAAAGGGTATTGTCAAGTGCACGCGGTGCACAGGGTTTTTAAATTGTATCTATTGGCTCGAAGCGATTGAAAGTAATTGAATGAAGCGGCCGGTTATTTACGAACGTTTAAGCCGAGCCAACTATCTGTCCATTCATTCGTCTGTCCCTTCATTCATTCATCATTCACTCGCCCATGGACGGGCGCTGCATGTATAGCAGTAGTAAAGGCCCATTCAATTGATCGGTGATTGTCTAAATTATAAGATTGCCATACAATGGCTCTCATCTCGACCTATTGGGGTCCCGTTCGGTCGTTGCGTCATCACTTTAGGCCCGGATCGCAACGAACGAGCACTGCTCGCCGATCATCCAAACTCATCCTGATATCCATATATACCGTGTCCCGATTAAAATCCATGTCCTGCCGTACCCGTATACCGCATTCGTGATTCTTGGATAAAATTAATCCGGCCACGGTACGGCGAAGCTTCGGTGCCCTATACTCGGTGAAAGCTAAGAAGTATGACGTCAGACCGCATAGAAGTTTCCGCTGGTTTCCCTCGCAGCGGAAATCGCCACGGGCGAAAAGTCTGGAAAATTTGATCGAATTGCGCAGAGTCTTGCGCAACACCTAAAAAAGTGAGAGGGTTCGAGCGCACCTCTCGATATCTTTGCTTTATAACAGATATAAATACTCGGCATCGCGTTAAAAGTACCTGAACTTTGACCCCGAGTATACGCTCGACGCTGTTCCAGGCTGTCCGGTCCGCAAGGCAGAGTACATTGCTGCGGCTTAATCCACGAAAACAGGCTTAATTACTCCAGGACGGCCAAACTGGATAACGGCCCGGGATTCGTATGGCCGTCCCGTGTCCGACTAACTAACGCTCGCACTTCAAATTAGTTTACGATGAACGAAAAGTTGCGTCAATTCCGAGGGAATCCGAGCGTTGCCAGCCTAACGCGATCCTAGCACGTTTACCAGGACAGGGCTTAAGCTACGTTCTCGCATCTACTTCCTACCTTACCGACTGGGCGCGCCCACCCTCTCATTACCATTAACACTAGCCGCGTCTTAGCTTACATCCAAAGTGCACGCACGTCGCTAACACTCTCTACAATGCTGTTCCGGCATACATACCCTATTCGAGTAAACTCCTTAAGCCGGATACCAATGCTCGTACGGCTTCCGGCAATCTCAAATAAATCTCAAGCAATACCCGTCGCCTATGCATCGGAGGATGTAAAATTGTTAACGACAAAAACAGCATCCACCACGAACTCTATGCTAAAGTCTCGACCAATCGTGAACTCTCGTTGCGGGATTGTAAAGCGATTAACGGCACAGCCGGGAGGGTCTCGCTGTCAGTGGTTCGCTATGTGCGGCAATGTTTGTGGCCGGTGGCGGTGGCCGAGCTTGTGCTGTAAAGCAAAGTGATTCAAGCGCTCAATAACGTAATGGGGTACCTCGAGTTATCTCTGTACCGGCCGATAATATATACCTTATACCACTAGGTGCACTCAGTGTCTTCATATAGGTGCAACGCTATAGTACCCTGTACCTAGAGTATACCTATATCTACGAATAGTATAGGTTTATACACAGCAGAGACCATTCTCATTTTCAGTAGTACTATGCCTTTATACATCAGCCGCGAAGATTATCTCGGCTCCTCGTCCTTTCTTACCCCCTTTACTTTCTAACCCTCGCGCTATGCCAGCATTGTGTCAAGCGGCCGTGCTGAAAAGTTTCCTGCCTCAATGCCGCGACACCCCCTGGGTCCAAGACTCCAAAGACAATGGGTCCACGTGAAAGGGGATGCAGGACTTGGGCGCTTGGAATGGCTGCTGCGAATCGCTAACGCGTCTCCGTATACAGGTGTCTCATTGTTATCATATCTGTATGTTTTTTTTTTTTTTTTTTTTTTTTTTTTTTTTTTTTTTTTTTTTTTTTTTTTTTTTTTTTTTTTTTTTTTTCAATACCTTTCCAAATCACTTGTCTCTGAATCTCGACGTATCGGACATGCGCGCGTGGTTAGCGTATCGGGTATTATCTGGAGGGACAACGGGTTTGCGCAACCCTTTTGCGAAATTCTTACAATTAAAGCGCTTTCTAATTGTTATTCTTTGTAATTAGAATCGACGAATTACGTATGCTCGCTTACCTCGGAAATACCTGGACTGGCTATATGTGTGGATGGTTGAGAGGTTGGCTTGATGTATCTATACGTACTTGGATATGACTTTAACCAACTACGGTTGAGTGTCGTGTTGAGTCTAGCGTAACGTTAAGTATCTTGTGGTTTATAGACAGGCCACGGGTTATTAGGTAACGTTCGCTCACACGTTCAGGATGTGTCGTCTTCGTTCTTACACGTGTCTCTCGCTCTGTCTGTCATATGGGGAAAGATCGACCGCGGTTGCACGAGGGAATAACGGGTGACGGAAAAAAAAAAAAAAAAAAAAAAAAAAAAAAAAAAAAAAAAAAAAAAAAAAAAAAAAAAAAAAAAAAAAAAAAAAAAAAAAAAAAAAAAAAAAAAAAAAAAAAAAAAAAAAAAAAAAAAAAAAAAAAAATCTTTGGCAAGTTTCGGCCATGTAAAATGGCCGCCCTGCCGTCTGGCTTTGTTTAGAGTCTCTGATAAGGCACAGGATTCTCTCAAGCGTACTTCCGCTACCAAGGGAATACTAATAGTGTGAACGTAACGACGCGTCTGCCGTGCTATACTCTGGCGTTGCACGAAGGAAAGTATGAAACCGAAAAAATAAGTGGGTACGTATCGATCGAGGGAGAAAATTATAATTATAAAAATTGTTGTAACTTTTTTTTTTTTTGGAACTAATTTTCTTTCTCCCTGTCACGTGTTCCGGTATACGTTTTAATGACAGTCGATAGCACGTGGGATTAGGGGGTGGCTAGGAGAGTAGGGACTGCTCGGGCCCGCTTCCTTCCTACTTCCGTTCGTGCACCCCATCTTTATCTTAACGACTAAGATCGTGGATCTTCTCTTGTTTTTCAGCTTCCGAAAGGCATAAAATCTCACGAGACTCGGTGTATTCTTTCTATGGGCTTTTTTTTTTCCTATCTCTCTCTCTCTCCCCCAGTGATCGTGGGGTACGTCACAATGTATATCGGGCGCGTGAGTGGGGGGGTTAAAGGGGCAACCGAGCCACCAATGGTGTCGAGGATTTCCCCATGAGGGCTTGACGAGTGTAAAGAAAAAAAAAAAGAAAAGAAAAAGAGAATGGAAAAACGGTCCCCCCAAAAATCGACTACCCCAAGGGCCCGCGCAGCCCACTCTTCCTGTGAATTATACATTAATAGTTACGTACCCCCGGTATAGCATAAATCGGTCTCGACCAATCCGCATCGCGAATGACGCAATATATCAGTGGGACACTGCTAGGCGGCTGCATAAGGGGAGTCCTTTGGGTACGACGGCTCCAAGGGTGAATCCCAGGGAGGCACGTACACGCCTAATTTTAACGACACCCGATATGCAGATCGGCGACGGCGGCCACTACTGGGATCTATGCAAATGGTGTACAGTACGTATAACCAACGGGAAGGAGAAGAGTGGCATTGAAAAAAAGAATTGCCTCCGAAACTGGTTATACCGGGCGTCTCTCTCTCGAATATACACACATGGGTTATAACCTAAAAGGATTCTCTGCTGCCAGACTGAAATCTCTTCTCTCTCTCTTTCTCGCGATCTCTGTCTGTCTCTCTCGCTCCCTCGTCTTCCTCCTCGTTAATTCTTTTGCCCCACCGATAATACATTGGCTGCTTGGCTCTCGCTTCTTGCGCTCTGCCTCTTCGCTCCTTATTGGACCTTCCTTCTTCCTTTGTGCGATTACATGTTCCTCGGAAGCACACGTCTCCCGCTGCCAACCGTATTTCTATATGCGTGCGAACTCGAGCGACACACGCGTCTCTAACGTGATGCGTATACATATACGTAATATATGTATATATATATATACATATATGTATGTAAAAAAATTCACTAAAATCATTCTGTGGACGACAGTGCGTACCTATATTTACTTACGCGTGTCCTACGTGTAATTTATATATGTTGTGTGTATATATATATATATTAAAAAAAAAAGGTGGGAACCCTTGACCTAGGAGGAAGTGGAACGAGCAGGAAGAGCACTTGAAAGTCGCGCTAATTGGATTTACAACGAGTCCCGCTTTAGCGAAGTTTCGAGGAGCCGAGTGACAGAGGAAGCCTCCGCTGTTTTGCAAACGGATCGAGTCCTTCCGCCGGAAAGTGAAAAGTGAGCAGTGCGCCGACACAATTTTTTATTGTCCATTACTTAATTCTTTTTTTTTTTCATTCCAATTTTCGTTTTTTCGACTTATTCATCGTTCCCTCCTTTTCGTCCCTTCGTCTTGCGCCCTCTTCCTCCTTCCTCTCCATCCCCTTATCCTCCTCCCTCAGTAGCTCACTTATTCCGTCAAGTTTTCAACCACGACTCAGGTTTTCCACCCTTCGCGTCCGCGAGAAAGAGGAGATCCTCCCCAACCGAATACCTACCCCCTTTGCACCCCCGAACGATTCGCACGCCCGAACGCGTCCGTTTAAGGGCTGCTTTCCTTAGCCTGCGAAGAGCGGGAGGGGGGGGGGAGGAGGAGGGGTGAATATTGATGGAGTTTGGGGTAGTAAGTCTATGTAAAACCGATAATCCCGAAACGTCTTTATGGTGGTAAATTGATACTTTGCCTTGGCGAATCTTACCCTCCCCTCCCCCACTTTACACCCCCCTACGCCGGTTCACCCCCTTTTCACATTTTCCAACCGAATATCCCGACAGCTTGCAAATGCCTTTCGATTTCTTCTGTCACTTTCCTTGTTTTTCCTTATTTCTCTTTCTCCCGTTTTCTTAAATACACTCGTCTCTACGTTTCTCCCTATCGTCCCACCCGCCGCGCCCGCCGGTCCAGACGAACGATCCTTTACTTCCGTCCAGCGTCCGTCTTCCGTCTATTCGGATAATCTGTGGAAAAATAAATCAGCCTGCAGGCCGAGCGGCTATTCGTTACGCGCGACTGATCCCCGTAACACGTGGCAGCACGACGTTCCGGCAATATACGTCAAAATTAAACATTTATAGATCGTTCCAGGGTTACACAATGTTTACAGAATCCCATGTAAAACGGCATTGCCCCGTGAGAGCCCTCGCAATATATTTGAAGTTCCTCGGACAGTTTTACGTGACGTTTCTGATCTCGAGTTATAGAACGCGGCAAAATGCGAGTCGTGGGTTCGCGTCTTCGCGGGTTCCCGTCCACGTAATCCGCGGGATTAACGTGGGCTCCGGTGTCATCAACAATCCTGCCGATCCTCGGACGACCCTACGTTCAAAGAAGAGCGGCCTTTTCTCGCTGCCTTTGAAAAACAAGTCTATTGGCTCTTCCCAAATCCGATGAGTTACGTCCAGCAGGGTCCACCTGCTCAAATTCATATTCTGTCCGATCCAAAGTACGTAATAATCAATCGCCTTTGTGGATCCTCGATCTCGTCTTTGGATCCATAAAAAAAAAACAAGATCCGCTATCCGTAAGACGCAGGAATCCCGTCGGCCTCCCCTTGAAAAGTCGGCGCTCTCTTCGTTCCA
>NW_014333312.1:903975-905920 GCF_000341935.2 Cephus cinctus
AACACTGTGTACTGATACTCGGGAGAAATCCAAGGGGTAAATCGCGCCACGTGGTTCCCTCCAATGTTTGCGCTCACGCATCGTGCATCACGCGTGCACCCACCCCCCCTCCTCCCCCCCAGTTAACAACCCCACTCGACTACCGTCCACTCGTTCCTACGAACCCCCCCTGGCCGATACTCCAACAGTCCATGTCAACGTGTGGGGTGTTTCCGTAAGATCAACCCTCTAGTTCGCTGCTATACCCGGTACCAGCTAACTGTACAGTAGCATAGTGTATACGAAGGAATGGTACGTCGGGGAATGGCTGTACCTAAGTATAGCGTCGTATCGCACTATAGCAATTTTATGAGATTAGATGTAGAATATTTGTTAATTTTACTCTACGGTACGTCGCCTCGTAGACGCAAGTCTTAAGGATATCTCGTACCTGTCGCTAGTGAATCCTGAACGATTTTCGCCGATGACTCGGGAAAACGTGTAATCTCAGGCTCCCAGGCCCCCCGACGTCGTCTGCCGCGTTTTACGTAAGTTCGGATCACGCGGTCTCATCCAGTACCTGACACCGGGCAGGCAGATGTACGTAGGCTAGGTACCCAAATCGCATTGCGCTATTACTACTTGCTCGTAGCTGCCAACGGTATCAGTTTTTTATGAGGACTCTGATAAGGCTATTGATAAATACCCTAGGATGGATCAGCGAGTCGGCCTGCGATTTGCCGACATAACCAAGTTGAACCGATTTATAGCACCGTGACCTAATCTCTCCCGGCTGTTTCTGACGCTCTCGATGTTACACTATACTTCTCTAGAAATTCACTGGCTCTCGCCTATACACGGAATAGACTTTCCAGAAGGTAAGAAACTCAGTCGCTGACTCACGTCTAGAAGTTTAAAGAGTGTTACGCATACGACGCTTGGTACACGTGATACCATTAAATATTTCATTTGTAGGTATTTATATATATATATATAATATTATATATATATATATATATATATATATAACACGTGTATGCTTACTATATCGGAATATACAACACGTACGTGACGTATGTAACCAGTAACTCGTCATTGGCCAAAGCGAATGTTATACCTACGTGACAGCAGTACGTTATACGTGTATACGATGAAAAGGGGTTAATACGTATATCTATAGTATCGTTTGCAGTAGAAAGAAAGGATCCGAAGAAACGTATGAAATACATATAAACGAAGTATATAGGTATAGAGCGCAGGGTAAGCGTACAAAGCCAGAGGAAAGTATCTATGCGCTTGTACCGGCGGAGAGGGCAAATATATATCGTGACAAATACGTGAATTGTATCGTGTGCAGAGTCTATATAATATTATATAGGTGGTAGGCGTGGTTTGAAAAAGTAGGCGGAGCCTGCTATATCCCCTCTACGTAGTGCCGAGAGTCGAGGCATCGAACTCAGGACCGCGGATCGGCCGAGTCCTTTACCACTACACTTAAAGCACTTTAACGTCGACTCGCCAGCCCCGAGTCTCGTGGCAACCAGTGCACCGAAGAGAGACAGAGCGAGAGAGAGGGCAAGAACGATCGGAACGATGCCAGAGCGAGAGGCACGTACAGAACGGTACGGTGAGAGACGGACAAGGAAGGAGAAACCAAAGAGCAAACGCGCGAGAGCGAGAGCGACGCCCTTCGTCTCTCGACTTCTTTGTGTGCGCCCCGAGAGCGACGCCGGACAAATACGGATTCTTCCAGCGTCGCGCGGATAATAGGAGTGTGTAAGGCTACAAGGGGCCCCGACCGACCAATGATATTCTTCGGCTCTATCTCGATACGTTTATCTCCCGAGTGTTTTATACTTGTTCCCGTGGTGCGCTACAGGGGAAACTATTGACTGGCCAGTCTAGTGCCCCACTGTCCAACGCGAGGAGGAGACACTTGATATCAAACGAGTTCCTTCACTTTGGA
>NW_014333312.1:906129-912135 GCF_000341935.2 Cephus cinctus
CCCCCCCCCCCGCCACACCTCACTACCACCTCCACCTCGAACCCACTTCCCCACCTACCTCTTTTTCTCTCTTGCTCCGACTGTACCGCACGAGGTATATACCTTCCACCGCGTGTAATCGTTGCCGCTCCTGTACCTCCTGCTTATTTCGTTCGCCGTCTTTTTCTTAGCCTCGCGTCCTTTCTCTATTATTTACTTATGGCTCCTCGCAGGCCTGGGACTACCTACAGCCGGATGACGGATAGGGAGGCGATTGCCCAGTCGTGCTCCGGGTTCGGGCTTCGGATTCTCATGGACTCCTCGGGGTACCTCCTAGATTTCTGTTACTTTGGTCGTTCCGAGGCTACTTTATCTGTCTACTCCGGATACCTACTGGGACTGTACTGGGATTCGAGTGGCGCGTCCTTTGACTATTGTACAGGGCGCCTATGGCTAGCACGTACAGTGGGCCATCGTACTGGCAGCTATTTCAGCCGCGAGTCTCGGCGTCTGACTTTAATAACGGCTCGCTGAGTACTGAAAATTTGACCAGAGACTCCTAACGGAGACACCGTACGGGGACTCGACTTGTTCGCTCGCGGACAACGCTGTTACACCGTGCACTGGGGTACGATCCTGGTTTACATCGTGTTACGGAGAGCTTGTGACTTTACGAACACGCGTCCTCATAGCGTAGGTATAGGAGAGGGATTAGGCTTAGTTGTGACCGCAAGGCCCTTTTTCGACGTGTCCTACGGCCACCATGTAGAATTTTTCTGTGCTTGTGACAAGGGGGGAATCATCAGGAGTTTCAGAGAGTGAGAGAGACCTTGCTACCGGAAATATTATTTTTTTTCATTAATGGCAGATAACTCTCATCCGGTCTACCGTGCTCGAATATGCCATTATACCGTGGTACTGTGGTGCCTATACCACGATACCGGTACGGAGCGACCAAGATGATGCCGAGGATCAGTATGCGATATCCCACCTCCCTTTCTCTCGACAGCGTCAAAACAGAAGCTATGCAGTCGCGCGGGATCGCAGCGGGGGCGCCATAAAAATATTTTTAGATGCGAGACACTTCGTGAGTTCGAGGCCGGGAGAAAAAAACAAAAAAACAAGAAGCGTCGCTTCAGAAAAAATCCCGTCGAGGACGGAAAGGAAATAGTTTAGACGATCGGAACGTCGGGGATCTCACTGGTAAAAGTCGCGACGGGCGTGTATCGACTGCGAGTGGGAAGGAGATAGAGAGGACCGGTGAACGCGAGCGCGCGAGAGAGACGGGTATAACGACTCGCGCCGAGAAAGCCACGTGCAACCGATACATCTCAGCTGCATCACCGTCCCAATGGAATCCAAAAAATACGACAATCCAATCTCCCTGTAGATGTTTCCACGCTCCTTTTCCTCTCCTTCGGTACTCCTCCCTTGCATCCCCCACCACCGTTCTTTTTTTCATCATCGCAAAGATTGGGACCACGTGTGCCCGTATACCGACCATCCCTCCTTGATCTATCTCTGTCTCTGTCTTCTTACTCGCTCTGCACTCTTCGACCATATCGTTTCCCTAATTTTCACTATTTTCAGAGACCTCCTTCCAGGATTCTGGATATCCAGTAGCCATCCCCCCCTCTCCCCCCCCCCTCATATCGTTTCCCTAATTTTCACTATTTTCAGAGACCTCCTTCCAGGATTCTGGATATCCAGTAGCCATCCCCCCCCCCCCCCTCTTCACACTCATTCACACCCGCGAGTCGAACAGCAATCGCTCATTGCTGTCTCTCTCTTTCTCCCTTCCACGTGTTCCCCCCCCCAGTCCCGATCGGAACTTCACTGGGAGTTTTTTTTTTTTTTTTTTTTTTTTTTTTTTTTTTCTTCAAGGAAACGACAGATGTCCTACATACATCGTCACGTGAGATTCTTTCCTAAAGGATCGCGCCACTCGAGAGTAGGCGATGTCGATGACTTTCCTCGATCCTCTCGTCGTCCGTGTGGAATGAATAAAAAAAAGAGAGAAAAGAAAAGAAAAGGTAAAAATATAAAAGAAAAGCTTGGCCACGCTCACGAAGGACGACCTTCTGACATCTGGCTCTTCTCAGGCGCCTTCCGTTTGCCCTCACGAACCTCCGGCTCGCTCGACTACTCCTGCCCGGTTATTGTTTACGATTTTCACGGGTAATCGGTCCCGAATACACCAACCATGTAGATCGATCATTCGATCCTCGTGCACGGTCTGAGGATCGTTACCGTATCGCTTTTGTACGGGCCGCAAGTGCCGAGTCACGCCTTGACAAACAGGGATGTCAAACAGATGTCTCAACTCGTAGCCAACTGCATCCCGCGCTGTCGTTCCTACACGAGTGAAAAAGTTATACGAGAAAAACAGAAAGAAATCGAATTCGAACGTCAGCGGAGTCCGTGCGAGCGGCCGAAATCATTAATGCAACAGTTAATATCGTACCGATCAAAGATATCAATGGACTCCCCGACCCACTTGTCTAACGTGCATTAGGTGGATAGTGAAAAAAAAAAAATATGTAACCCAAACGCGAAAGAAGGAATATCACGGCGGACAGTCGCAGGCGATATTACTCGCGATAGCAGCTGTCAACATGGGTGATTGGCTGTCGGCAGAGGCATCGGTCCCGTTTATTCCGGGTTTGGTAATTTCGCCTGGTTCAGGGATTTGACACGCGACGCGTCGGGGGTAGAGCTTTGCACCTGACGCTAGCTGTCCGTGGTTTCGTCACCCCCTACGGTCAGTAGGGGCCACCACCGGAGCGCTCTCTGTATCCCGCTACTCCGTGACCCCACCTCGACAAGCCACCCTCGTAACCTGGTACAATGTAATACCCTACTGAAAATCATACCGACTGCCTACGTTATGCATTTCCAGGACCGTAGCTCAAAGTTTTGTCATCCTTTCGTCGAGTGTCTGCTGCATGCGTATATACATATATACTCTCACTCTGCCCATATCACGAGTGGGTGTTGGCTAATGAGATTTGAGAATGATGAGAATAGCGGCTCGAAGAAATGCATTAGTGTTTGTTTTAAATTGAAGACAGTTGACACGACTGGCCCTCCCGGTTCTCGTCGCGAGCTCTCTCACAAGGATCATTTTTCATGACGCACCACTTTCAGATAACCATACCGAAACAGCCCCCGTAACCCCCCTTCCCCCTCGTCCCTCGTCCCAGATCCCAACTAAGAAAACAATAACTACCTTAATATGTTTATAGAGAGGAAGATTGGCTGGTATGTTGTTTGATGTTGATTTCAGATTGTTTTGGTGTCGCTATGTCCGAACGGATAAAGATTCGAACCCGTGGACAAGCACCCGAGACAATCGAGTCACGTGTCCTAATAATTATATCCTTATAACGTTATAACTTTTTTGTCAAATTTTTTTTTTTTTAATACAACTCCAACTTTTTTTTTCTTTCACCATTATTCACGTCCATTACTTTACGGGATACGGTACACGAATGCCTCGCTGAAGGCTGCGGCAAGATTTAACTTCCGGTCGTATAGCAGTGCCTACTGGCCGGTTGGCATCAAGTCGATAGCAGTATCGAAGTCGATAAGGAAAAAAGGCGATACGATATGGTCCATGAGAAAGACATAACATAGGGTCAGGCCCCGAGTAACGTGTAAACTTATAACTTAAAGAAATTATAAATATATATATTCACACATGACACCCGTGCTTTGCAATTTACCTGGTAGCCTATCTATAGTAATATGCGTATATATATGTATACTGTGGTATAGCCTTTGAGAAATCATCGTAAGAGGAATACGTGGATGACGAGAGAATTATTCTCTCTCGCTATTACCCCGTCCTCGCTCATTACCCCCGCGCGCGCATATTCGTTTCACACATCCGCTTCCGCTCAGGCATAATAATCGGTTCGCTCGCACAATGCGTGCCTATGTGTCGCGCGAGCTATTTGCGCCATTACTCGGAGACGAAACGAGAGAAGAGAATGAACGAGGGATAGAGGGCGAGTGAGAAATGGGAAGAGGACAGAAGCAGTGCCCGTATATTGGTGGGAGGAAGAAGGAGAAAAAAGTAGAAAGAATAAAAAAAGTGTACGTATTTGTTTAATTATCAACGGTACCGCATTAACTCGTTAATTGAGCGTCAGATGGCCGGCATTGTATCCGGCTGACACGCTTTGTACTTGAGCCGGGCTACGGCCGTAGACGCCGTGTGGGAGTTGCTCGGCTCTCTTCTGTCTAACTCGCGTCGGTTTTTCGTCGAGGCACATGCCCTCCCTCCTTTCGTCTACTCCCACTCCGGTTACCTCGTCCTCGCACTCGTCACTCGTCGTCCTCGTCGTTTGGCAGACAACGGTGTTAATCGTATGCACAAATTAGAACAATGAGTGCTCTATTATTCGGCCCCCGTGTAACGCAGCTTTGAATGACACTTCTATGCCAACGGGGGGACCATGCTTAATGTTCGCTCGTTCGCGCGCGCGCTCTATCCGTCACTCTCTGTCCTTTCCTGGGCTCTCTCGGTCTGTCTCTCTCTCTTACTCGCTCGCTCTTGTGAATTCTCTTAGCGCCTCTTTGTACCCCAAAAGAGCCGGTTCCCTTCTGTCGCACGGGATACTTCATTCAAACGAGACCTCCTCGATAGCTGGATACGAAAGCCAATATCCTACGTTCGATATTGAAAAGTGATCTGTCGATTGCTGGGATACGATTTATTTAAGTAAAATATTCAGTGGTTATTAATTTTATTTTTATGGGATTAAGAAAGGTTCTCTAACGTCGCGTTTAGCTCGCTTTCGTTACACGTGGGTATGTAGGAACGTGGCGGTACGATAGCGGAAGTTTGACGTTGAACGATTCCGTTAATAAATTTCTTCTTCCGTATTGGTTCTGCCTTCGGAATTCCAAGACGGCGGGGTTGTTGCTGCTGTACGTAAGGGGTTGAGCGGCGTGAGGGGAGTTTGCTCGGTAGCACGGTGGGGGAGGTGGGGAGCACATTGAGGACCTACGTCAACTACCGGGAAAGCATATTGGTACTGAGAACGGTGGCTGCTCGCTATGCCGAATTCAATTTCAGTCGAAACGTCAAATGGGACCAGTTTTCGATATTTTTACGAAAATCCAACCAATCACGCTCGCTGTATTTCTTACGGGAAATTCTCGTTCTACTTGACCTGTCCGACTGCTCGGTCTTGGCTATCGCGAGACCTAATGATCCTCAGGGGTGACGTCACTCGAAGCTCTATGCAGGTCTACGTACCACGTGGCCTTTAGGTCTCCTTCTCATTATTCCCAAGAGCCCAGTGCAGCAGCGGTGCATCCTTCGAAACTGGTCATCCCTTATTTACGATCCCATGGTCGATCTATAAGAATGGAACGGAATCGCAATGAATATCGAAGTCGAGTGTGTGCTGTGTGTATCAGGTATGGAACGATAGCCACTAGAGCTCGGAGGTTACTTTGTAGAAGCGGCCGTTGAAAATTAGACGCTCGCGGCCGAGTTAAAGTAATTAAAACGTCCGGGAAAGACAAAAGCCAGTTACCTACCCATCCGGCAGGGATGATGTAAGGGTAGAGAAAAAGGGGGTTTGATAGGCGAACGAAGAAAAACACAGACTTGATCAAAGTGAAATACGCATTGCCAACCATGTGGGTAATTATCCTGGACTTTGCATTAACCCCCTTTGGCCCTCCTCGCACCCCTTAGCCACCCCACTATCACCCCTTTCACCCACCATCCCAGTTATAATACCCCTCCCACGCAACCCTCTCGAGGCTTTTCGTTTCCTCGTCCATACCTTTGCACCCTCCCACCTTCCTACCCTTCCTACCCCTTCCTACCTGCACCTCCAAACCCTCCAGCACACTAGGATCCTATAGGTACAGTAGACCCCCGGTGCACCAACCAGCTATCCACCCGGCTGATCTCACGTTTCTGTCTGCGTTCTTTGCGCGCACACTTGAACGCGACGCTACATCGGATTCATTCGTAATTTTCCTGAGGACGAGGGAGGGTGGCGG